>NC_053438.1:30406176-30472623 GCF_007990345.1 Gossypium hirsutum | reverse complement strand
GGTGTTAACTGATTTCCCTTACAAAATTTATTTTCCAGACACTGCCCATCTGTGTACTAGTCGTTTTAAAAATCATATCTTGAGTTTCGTAACTCAAAAATCAGTTTCGTAATTTTTCCCAGAAACTAGACTCATGTGCCCATCCATGTATTTTTTTCTAGAATTTTTGGTTGGGCCAATTAGTACAGTTTATTAGTCAAAGTCTCCCATGTTGCAGGGATCGACTACACTGACCTTTGCCCATTACGACTTGGATATCTCCCTACACGGGGCTTCAATACTGATGCCGTTTGTTTCTATGAAAACTAGACTCAGAGAGGAATCTGTACATATATAGTACGACCCCTAATTATCTCTGGTTAATTTGTAATGATTTCCAAAGTCGGAGCAGGGAATCCAGAAACCGTTCTGGCCCTGTCCCACTATAATCTGATGATCTCTTAATATACTGCTCATATGATCTTTTCGTTACTTCCTCATGAAAGCAGACTCATCGAGCTTCGATTACATAATTTATTCATCAATTAATTCCACTCCTACTATTTTTAGTGATTTTTCAATCTCATGACACTGCTGCTGCCAGCATCTGTTACGAAAGTAACTAGGTCCATCTCATGCCTACCCTTGATCCAACTCAATCGAACATTCGTGCCATTTTCGCATGGCTTAAAGTTTACATGCCAAAATTCAAACACAACATAATAGCTTATACATGCCAAATGTTCTTCTAAGCCAACTAAGAAGAAAGTACCAAAACTTGCTATCCGGTGTGATGACTTCGATGACGGCCTGACCCCGCAAAAATAGATGAGTCCAAGCAACCTATAATGGGTGACAAGGAAACACCGAGTGAGTTTATACTCAGTAAGTCATAAGCAATGCACTACCATCCATCAATAACATTATCACAAGAGGAAACAGAATGGAACGAGACAATTTACTCCATCCATACCGAACCATACCATAGTTCCTCCAACCTATCGATTCAATTTCATATCAATTCATGCATTCACAATCCATATACTCATCAATAGGACATTGAAGCATTTCCATAAATCAATTTATTTTCGTTACAATCAAACAACAAAACGGCCTTTCACCCATCCTACGATAAATTTTATGTACGTGACTTCAAGTATAGTTGTCACATAGGTTCAACTTACCGAGCTCAACACCAAGTATAAGCATAGCACATATTAGCCATGTACTCAAGACACTTACCCGATCCGCTGTCCGCGATCGACTCAATAGTGTCGCACACATAGTGTCCATAATGATTCACGAATGTATATCTCACCGCACACTCAGTGCTATATAATCAACTCGCACACTTAGTGCTACGTAATCAAATCGCACACTTAGTGCTACATAGTCAAACTCGCACACTTAGTGCCGCATGGTCAATTCGCACACTTAGTGCATCATATTCATTTCGCACACTTAGTGCAACATAGTCAAACCGCACACTTAGTGCTGTACAATTTAATCCCGCGCACTTAGCGCCAATCTCATGGTCATAAATGGTTATCCCGCACGTTTAGTGCCGAGATCAACAACTCAGTACATCTTACCTCTTTTCTTTTCATTCAACAATTTCATCATCATGTACGTACATGCATATATATATATGTATATTTATTCATTCCATTCAACATCAATACATAAACATTATGACCATTTGAAATAACACCAACTACATGCTTAATGACTTACCTCGTGTTGGGTAAGACGGTTCCAACTCGGCTACTCGATAACCTTTTCTTTGCCTTTGCTCGATTCACCTCCTTTAACTCCTTGAGCTAAATCAATAATTTAACTAGTTTAACCACCTTGCTAAATATTTACAATCCGATTTCACATGTATATGTATGTTAGTATATTCGGCTAATAACCTCATGCAACTACCAAAGCCGAATCAACTAAATATACTTATGAATATATATATATCATCATCGAAATCACCTAAGCTTAGACATCAATTTTTAATTCCAAGCAAGTTGCCGAATGCAACCTTACTAAATTTTCATGGATTCAAGTCATGGATTCAATATACCATTACCATGAAATCAACAACCAAAAATTCATAGACAATTTAGGAAAATCACATTACAAATCTCAAATTCAAACAAAGACCATGGCCGAAATGCACATATAACCACATAACAAAAATATTGAACCTTTGGTTGCCTAACTAGCTTAACATCCATCAAATTTTAAATCAAGAAACTCACCTCATCTATAATCAACCCTCAATACCCTAAAGCATCAAAAACGACATCAAAGAAATACAACCATCCATGGCCGAATGTCATCTTCTTAACTTTACAAAAAGAGAACATTTGCCATGAGCTAGCTTCTATACTTGATGGCCACTCCAAATATACAAAGATTTTCAATGATAGAGCATTAACATACCTTAATCCACTTAAAGGACCACCTTGGCCGAATCTTGCTTCCTCTTCTTCCTCTAGTTAGAACAATTGCAAAAGAAAGAAAACATGAACACTCCTTCTTCCCTCCTTATTAAGCATTCAAACTCCCTCATTTTCATGCCACAACATCAAACACTCCTCCTAGGCACAAGCAATGGCCGAATTCTTTCCAAGTTTTTTTTCTCCCTTTCTTTTTCTTGGTTTTTCGGCTAGGAGATGGCAAGTATGACACCCATTTTTTTTTGTTCCCTTTTCTATTATTATCCCCATCATTTGTTCACCAAAAGAAAACATATTAAATTAGAATGAGTGGAGCATCATCACTCCTTGGCCGGCCACCATGAATTTTATGGGCAATTTGACATGCAAAGCCATGCTTCCTCACCCTATTATTAATTACTCCTTATAATTCATCTATCATCTTTTCTAACTTCGTCAACTAGGTCCTTTTTGAATTAATTCACAATCCTAATGCTAATATTAAGCATTTAATTTCTCATATATTCACTGTCACACAACAATTTATGCAATTAAAACACGAAAATAATTTTTTGGCTCGGTAATGTGGTCTCGAAACCACATTCCGACCAGGGTCTAATTTGGGTTGTCACAACTCTCCCCCACATAAGAAATTTTCGTCCCCGAAAATCTTACCGGTAAATAAATTTGGATATCGATCCTTCATAGAGTCCTCAAGTTCCCAAGTGGCTTCTTCAATTCCGTGTTTATGCCACAGTACTTTCACTAATGAGATTTTCCTGTTTCGTAGTTCCTTTACTTCATGTGCTAAAATACGAACTGGTTCTTCTTCGTAACTTAAATTAGATTGAATCTCGATCTCCGATGGAGGAATTACGTGCGATGGATCGGACCTATATCGTCGAAGCATCGAGACATGAAAAACGTTGTGAATCTTTTCGAGTTCAGGGGGCAAAATTAATCGGTATGCAACGGGTCCAACTCGTTCGGATACTTCGTACGGACCGATGAACCTCGGACTCAATTTGCCCTTACGACCAAATCTAAGCACCTTCTTCCAGGGTGAAACTTTGAGAAATACTTTGTCTCCAACCTGATATTCAATGTCTTTTCTTTTCAAATTCGCATACGATTTCTGACGATCTGTGGCTACCTTCAGACTTTCACGGATTACCTTTACTTTCTGTTCGGCATCTTTAATCAAATCAACTCCGAAAATTTTACTTTCACCGAGCTCAGTCCAAAACAATGGTGTACGGCATTTACGACCGTACAAAGCCTCGTAAGGTGCCATCTTAATACTTGATTGGAAACTATTGTTGTAAGCGAATTCGATCAAAGGTACATACCGTTCCCATGAACCACTAAACTCAAGGATGCAGCATCTCAGCATATCCTCAAGTATCTGAATTATCCGCTCGGATTGACCATCGGTTTGGGGATGAAAAGCGGTGCTAAAATGCAGCTTGGTACCCAAGCTTCTTGCAATTTCTTCCAAAATCGCGAGGTGAATCTCGGATCTCTATCCGACACGATAGAAATAGGTACTCCATGTAATCTCACAATCTGAGAAACATACAATTCGGCTAGTTTATCCAATGAAAAATCCATACGCACGGGGATAAAGTGAGCCGACTTAGTCAGCCTATCAACAACAACCCAAATCGCATCCTTCTTACTTGCGGACAATGGCAGTCCGGACACAAAGTCCATTGTGACTCGGTCCCATTTCCACTCGGGTATCATGATCGGCTGAAGTAACCCTGAAGGCACTTGATGTTCCGCTTTCACTTGTTGACATATTAAACATCTCGAAACAAAGTCGGAGATGTCTCACTTCATACCATGCCACCAAAACCGACGTTTCAAGTCGTTGTACATTTTCGTGCTCCCCGGGTGAATTGACATTCGGCTACAATAGGCTTCGTTCAGAATCATCGGAATGAGTTCCGAATTCCTTGGAACACACAAACGACTTCTAAACCTCAAACAACCATTATCATCAATCTGAAACTCCGATTCCTTGTTCGGAACACACTCAGCTCGTTTTGCAACCAATTCCTCATCGACTTTCTGAGCTTCACGAATTTGATGAGTCAATAATGGTTTGGCTTTTAATTCAGCTACTAACACATTGTCAGGTAGAACAGACAAGTGTACATTCATCGCTCGCAAAGCAAACAGTGATTTCCGGCTTAAGGCGTCCGCAACCACATTAGCCTTTCCCGGGTGGTAATCAATGACAAGCTCGTAATCTTTCAACAACTCAAGCCAACGTCTTTGTCGCAGATTCAAGTCTCGTTGAGTCATCAAATATTTGAGACTTTTGTGATCCGAAAACACATGGCACTTCTCACCAAACAAATAATGTCGCAATATTTTCAATGCAAACACAATGGCGGCTAGTTCGAGATCATGGGTCGGATAATTTCTCTCGTGTGGCTTCAATTGTCTCGACGCATAGGCCACAACTCGGCCTTCTTGCATCAATACGCAACCCAACCCAAGTAGGGATGCGTCACTATAAACGACAAACTCTTTACCCGATTCGGGTTGCACCAAAATTGGAGTTCAGTCAAATGAGTTTTCAGTTGATCGAAGCTTTTCTGACATTTCTCCGTCCATTCGAACTTAACATCCTTTTGAAGCAACTTCGTCATTGGTGTGGCTATCATCGAGAAACCTTTGACAAATCGTCGGTAATAACCGGCGAGCCCTAGAAAGCTCCGGACTTCGGTAACATTTCTCGGAGGCTTCCAGTTAAGTATGGCTGAAATTTTGCTCGGGTCAACCCGAATACCCGATGCGGATACCACATGACCCAAGAAGCTAACCTCTCTTAACCAGAACTCACACTTACTGAACTTAGCATATAACTGCTTATCCCGCAAAATTTGCAACACTAGCCTCAGATGCTCAGCATGTTCGGTCTCATCTCTTGAATAGACCAAGATGTCATCAATAAACACAACTACGAACCGATCCAAATACGGCCTGAAGATCCGATTCATCAAATCCATAAACACCGCAGGGGCATTAGTGAGCCCAAACGGCATCACTAAGAACTCGTAGTGACCGTACCTCGTTCTGAAAGCAGTTTTGGGTACGTCCGAATCTCGAATCCGCAACTGATAATAACCCGATCTCAAATCTATATTTGAAAACACCGATGCTCCCTTTAATTGATCGAACAGATCATCAATACGCGGTAACGGATACTTATTCTTTATCGTCACTTTATTCAGTTGACGATAGTCAATACACAACCTCATGGTTCCGTCCTTCTTTTTCACGAACAATACTGGTGCACCCCAAGGTGAGAAACTTGGTCGAGCGAAACCTCTATCCGTCAATTCTTGCAACTGAGCTTTCAACTCTTTTAACTCGGTTAGTGCCATACGATACGGAGCGATCGAAATTGGCGTAGTTCCAGGTACAAGCTCAATACCAAACTCTACCTCCCGAACAGGTGGCAAACCCGGTAACTCTTCAGGAAAAACATCCGGGTATTCACAAACCACCGGCACCGATTCGGGTTTCTTTTCTAACTCCTTGTCATCAAGTACATACGCGAGGTATGCTTCGCACCCTTTCCTTACATATTTCTGGGCCAACATTGCTGATATTACAGCTGGCAACCCCCTTAAGTCCGCAGACTCAACTCGGATTATTTCGTTATTTGCGCACCTCAAATCGATAGTCTTGCTTTTGCAATTCACAACTGCATCATGCGCGGTTAACCAATCCAAACCAAGAATAACATCAAACTCGTCGAACGGCAAAAGCATCAAATCGGCCGGAAAACAGGATTCTCGGATTATTAGAGGGCATCTCTTACACACTTTATCAACAAGTACGCATTGACCCAACGGGTTTGATACTCGAATTACGAGCTCAGTAGACTCAACAGGTAGAGTCTTACTGGTTGCTAAGGTTTCGCATACATATGAATGAGTAGAACCAGGGTCAATCAATGCAATCACATTAGTATCAAAGAGAGTGAAGGTACCAGTGATGACGTCGGGGGAGGATGCCTCCTCTCGTGCGCGAATGGCATAAGCTCTAGCAGGAGTACGGTTCTCGGCTCGATCGGCCGTATCAGAGGCCCCCCTCTGACTACCACCCCTGCCTCCTAAAATTCTCGGTGGTCTACCTCTAGATGTCACTCCACTAGGTCTTGCACCTTGAATCTTATTCTTCTCATCCAGCTCCGTGCAATCTCTAATGAAGTGGTCCTTCGAACTGCATCCGTAACAGGCCCTGCTAGTAGACTTGCCCCAACATTCACCTAGGTGTCGTCTTCCACATTGGGGACATTCAGGTTTCTCGTGACAATTATTGCCCACACTAGCTACCGAAGTAGCTCGGGAGCCCATCGATGGTCTTGCCCTGATGG
The DNA here is from genome assembly GCF_007990345.1 of Gossypium hirsutum. Lineage (NCBI taxonomy): Eukaryota > Viridiplantae > Streptophyta > Magnoliopsida > Malvales > Malvaceae > Gossypium > Gossypium hirsutum. The sequence goes on along the minus strand of NC_053438.1, from coordinate 30,465,816 downwards.
AAATTCCCGCAGTCGCCCTCGACTTATTAATGTCCTCCCTGAACTTCTTTACAGCTGAGAACGGAGCTTTACCCGTCGATCTTTTACGATAATCTCTAGCTTCAAATTCAGCCTTCCTCTTCTCCTTTCCAAGTTCTTCCGCCTTGCAGGCTCGTTCGACTAGTGTTACGAATTCCTTTATTTCCAAAATACCCATTAGTAGCTTTAAATCTTCATTCAATCCTTCCTCGAATCTTTTGCACATAGCAACCTCATCAGCTACACACTCCCGGGCATACCTACTGAGTCTTACGAATTCATGTTCGTATTCAGATACAGTCATACGGCCTTGCTTGAGTTCCAAGAACTCCTTACGCTTCTGATCAATGAACCGTTGGCTAATAAATTTCTTCCGGAATTCCGTTTGAAAGAAGTCCCAAGTTACTCGCTCGTTCGGGACTATGGAAATCAAGGTCCTCCACCAATAGTAGGCTGAGTCTCGCAACAAAGATACAGCACATTTTAGACATTCATCGGGTGTGCATGACAATTCATCGAACACCCGAATGGTGTTATCAAGCCAGAACTCGGCCCTTTCGGCATCATCAGTTACTATGGCCTTGAACTCCTCGGCCCCACGCTTCCTAATCAAGTCTACAGGTGGCTTACTCAGCCTCACAGGATCAGCGACTGATGGCATTACAGGCTCTTGGGGTGGATTATTCAAATTTGGGAATTGTTGGACAACCGGGTTGGTTCGGGCATATTGCGCGACCCACTCATTCATCATGGTAAAGAAGGCTTGTTTAGCCCCCTCACCTTGATTATTCGCAGATGACTGAGGTTCAACAGGCGGCGTCCCTTGTGCAGGAGCAGCCGCTACACTCTCAACGTCATCCGCTAGGGTTCTTTCTTCACCGGGGTCCATTTACTAATCAAAACAAAAACATTTCAACCGTCGGAAGTCATCACACATTTAAACATTAACATTCGGCATGTATAGCTAGACTCATACGCGCTATGGTAGTCCTAGAACCGACTAAACCATAGCTCTGATACCAATCAAATGTAACACCCCGAACCCGAAACCGACACCGGAGTCGAACACGAGGTGTTAACTGACTTTAACCCCTTACAAAATTTATTTTCCAGACACTGCCCAATCTGTGTACTAGTCGTTTTAAAAATCATATCTTGAGTTTCGTAACTCAAAAATCAGTTTCGTAATTTTTCCCAGAAACTAGACTCATGTGCCCATCTATGTATTTTTTTCTAGAATTTTTGGTTGGGCCAATTAGTACAGTTTATTAGTCAAAGTCTCCCATGTTGCAGGGATCGACTACACTGACCTTTGCCCATTACGACTTGGATATCTCCCTACACGGGGCTTCAATACTGATGCCGTTTGTTTCTATGAAAACTAGACTCAGAGAGGAATCTGTACATATATGGTACGACCCCTAATTATCTCTGGTTAATTTGTAATGAATTTCCAAAGTCGGAGCAGGGAATCCAGAAACCGTTCTGGCCCTGTCCCACTATAATCTGATTATCTCTTAATATACTGCTCATATGATCTTTTCGTTACTTCCTCATGAAAGCAGACTCATCGAGCTTCGATTACATAATTTATTCATCAATTAATTCCACTCCTACTATTTTTAGTGATTTTTCAATCTCATGACACTGCTGCTGCCAGCATCTGTTACGAAAGTAACTAGGTCCATCTCATGCCTACCCTTGATCCAACTCAATCGAACATTCGTGCCATTTTCGCATGGCTTAAAGTTTACATGCCAAAATTCAAACACAACGTAATAGCTTATACATGCCAAAATGTTCTTCTAAGCCAACTAAGAAGAAAGTACCAAAACTTGCTATCCGGTGTGATGACTTCGATGACGGCCTGACCCCGCAAAAATAGATGAGTCCAAGCAACCTATAATGGGTGACAAGGAAACACCGAGTGAGTTTATAACTCAGTAAGTCATAAGCAATGCACTACCATCCATCAATAACATTATCACAAGAGGAAACAGAATGGAACGAGACAATTTACTCCATCCATACCGAACCATACCATAGTTCCTCCAACCTATCGATTCAATTTCATATCAATTCATGCATTCACAATCCATATACTCATCAATAGGACATTGAAGCATTTCCATAAATCAATTTATTTTCGTTACAATCAAACAACAAAACGGCCTTTCACCCATCCTACGATAAATTTTATGTACGTGACTTCAAGTATAGTTGTCACATAGGTTCAACTTACCGAGCTCAACACCAAGTATAAGCATAGCACATATTAGCCATGTACTCAAGACACTTACCCGATCCGCTGTCCGCGATCGACTCAATAGTGTCGCACACATAGTGTCCATAATGATTCACGAATGTATATTGAGCCCGCACACTCAGTGCTATATAATCAACTCGCACACTTAGTGCTACGTAATCAAATCGCACACTTAGTGCTACATAGTCAAACTCGCACACTTAGTGCCGCATGGTCAATTCGCACACTTAGTGCATCATATTCATTTCGCACACTTAGTGCAACATAGTCAAACCGCACACTTAGTGCTGTACAATTTAATCCCGCGCACTTAGCGCCAATCTCATGGTCATAAATGGTTATCCCGCACGTTTAGTGCCGAGATCAACAACTCAGTACATCTTACCTCTTTTCTTTTCATTCAACAATTTCATCATCATGTACGTACATGCATATATATATATGTATATTTATTCATTCCATTCAACATCAATACATAAACATTATGACCATTTGAAATAACACCAACTACATGCTTAATGACTTACCTCGTGTTGGGTAAGACGGTTCCAACTCGGCTACTCGATAACCTTTTCTTTGCCTTTGCTCGATTCACCTCCTTTAACTCCTTGAGCTAAATCAATAATTTAACTAGTTTAACCACCTTGCTAAATATTTACAATCCGATTTCACATGTATATGTATGTTAGTATATTCGGCTAATAACCTCATGCAACTACCAAAGCCGAATCAACTAAATATACTTATGAATATATATATATCATCATCGAAATCACCTAAGCTTAGACATCAATTTTTAATTCCAAGCAAGTTGCCGAATGCAACCTTACTAAATTTTCATGGATTCAAGTCATGGATTCAATATACCATTACCATGAAATCAACAACCAAAAATTCATAGACAATTTAGGAAAATCACATTACAAATCTCAAATTCAAACAAAGACCATGGCCGAAATGCACATATAACCACATAACAAAAATATTGAACCTTTGGTTGCCTAACTAGCTTAACATCCATCAAATTTTAAATCAAGAAACTCACCTCATCTATAATCAACCCTCAATACCCTAAAGCATCAAAAACGACATCAAAGAAATACAACCATCCATGGCCGAATGTCATCTTCTTAACTTTACAAAAAGAGAACATTTGCCATGAGCTAGCTTCTATACTTGATGGCCACTCCAAATATACAAAGATTTTCAATGATAGAGCATTAACATACCTTAATCCACTTAAAGGACCACCTTGGCCGAATCTTGCTTCCTCTTCTTCCTCTAGTTAGAACAATTGCAAAAGAAAGAAAACATGAACACTCCTTCTTCCCTCCTTATTAAGCATTCAAACTCCCTCATTTTCATGCCACAACATCAAACACTCCTCCTAGGCACAAGCAATGGCCGAATTCTTTCCAAGTTTTTTTTCTCCCCTTCTTTTTCTTGGTTTTTCGGCTAGGAGATGGCAAGTATGACACCCATTTTTTTTGTTCCCTTTTCTATTATTATCCCCATCATTTGTTCACCAAAAGAAAACATATTAAATTAGAATGAGTGGAGCATCATCACTCCTTGGCCGGCCACCATGAATTTTATGGGCAATTTGACATGCAAAGCCATGCTTCCTCACCCTATTATTAATTACTCCTTATAATTCATCTATCATCTTTTCTAACTTCGTCAACTAGGTCCTTTTTGAATTAATTCACAATCCTAATGCTAATATTAAGCATTTAATTTCTCATATATTCACTGTCACACAACAATTTATGCAATTAAAACACGAAAATAAATTTTTGGCTCGGTAATGTGGTCTCGAAACCACATTCCGACCAGGGTCTAATTTGGGTTGTCACATTTATACCTTGAGAAATGGTATTGACTATGTTTTGTTTATGATATAGTGCTAATTTGTTGCATATTGGTTAAATGATTAAGGATGTGTTGAATGACATGTTTTGGTATGGTATTGACATATTTTTTTTGGTAGGATTTCAATGGATAAAAATGCATTTTAGGTCACTTATAGGGGTGGTTTGCATCATGCATCAAATGACCTATTTTTGTGCTACACAGGCTGACACACGGCCGTGTGACACATAGAGGCAAGTGACTTGGCTGTGTGATCATTGTAAATTTTAAACCACTGTACCACACAGTTTCTAATTGTCACATGGGCTGGTCACACACCCATGTGAGTACTGTAGGCTTGGCCATTTAGTTTTCACAAGGCCTTAGTTTGTTACACAATCCAGTCACACAGCCATGTGACCCCTATTTAACACTATTGCATTTTTGTTGAATAATTGCATTTTTGACCCACACAGATACAATGAGTTACACGGTCTGGATTATGACCATGTGACTCTAATTTCACACGGTTACAACTTGCCACACGGCTGTGTGACCCCTGTTTAGCACAATTTCCCTTCTTTTTTGTAAAAGTTTAAAAATGACCCATATTTGACATCGAGCCAATTCTAGAGCTTTTGTAAGCTCAGTTTAAACATGAATTTATTTACAAAGCATGGTTTATGTGAATATATGTAGTTATTCAATGTTTAATTAAATTTTTGAATTACAAATTGTATGTAATTATTTTTTTAATTGTCGTAACATCTTATCGCTCGAGTCTGATGATTGAACCAAGTGAGGGGTGGTATGTAAGGGGTTAGATTCATGTATTAACTGGATGGAAATCCATGTTCTTGTTGTTTTATTAAGACTACCCCAAGTGACTTAATTCAATGGGTGTAGGAATATTGTTCCAACGACTTCCAATTGTTTTCAAGGTTTAATATAAAGACACATGCATCATCTTAATGCATATTATTTGTTGCAAAAAGTTTTTCAAATATTTGTTTAATACAAAAATATTAATGAATAGATAGTTTTATTTTTAGTTTGAAACTGGCACCTACTCCCTTACTGAACATACTTAATTAGAACAAACTGAATGGAAATAAATATAAGAAATGGAAAAGGAACCTCATGACTGTCATGTTAGAGTATGCCTAAAGACCAATCATGAAATGATTGTAATCACATACTCGTTTTACCTTGTTTGTTAATATAAGGCATTCCATTGTTATTTTAGTTTCTTTTTCTGTGTGTAAATAAACTGATTAATAATAAAGTCTTGATAATGATATGATTATTCTTAAAAGGTCCATAGTCAAGTATTATTGTGGGCTTGGACAATACATAAGTATGTGTTAGAGAATAACATATTAGATTGACCTGCCATGAGTATGTTTCTTGGATTATTATGTAATAGTCACAAACATTTCTCATAGTGATAACTATGTATATGATTTTCAGACTTGAGATTATCATCGTACGAACATCGTGAGTCGTGTATTTTGATACAGTCAATCATCTATTGTAACAGGTTGTACTATAAAGACTGATGTTGGACTAATTAATTAATGTAACATCCCAAAATTTGAGGGTTAGTAGAATCGGGTTTGTGAATTGAGAGAGAGTGGTCATGCTCTAATTTTTTAGATTATTTGTGTAGTTCTAGAAAATAAATGAGTTACTGGTCTATTGGTTAAGTTTTAGTGAAATGGTCTTTGAAACCCAGGTTTGAATCCTTTCCCTTGCACCATTTTTATTAATTTTGTCTCAATATTTAGTTTGGCACGTCAAGCTTATCTTTAATTTTTCTACATTTTTTGATAAGAATGAGCCTGTTGGTTCAATGATTAAGCAACATTCTCCTTTCCTTTTTTTCCCAAGTTCGAATCTTATTGTGTGCAAAAGTGGTAATTATTTTTTTGCTCTTCCCTTGTTGTGCCACCCTTGCTGTCAGAGAGTGCGTCAAATGCAAACTCTAAACCACCAGACAAGATCACAGATAAATATGATAGGTTAGAATATTGTTTAATATTTTTTTTTTCTTTTTAGAATTATTCCTCAAAAAATATTTTTTGCTATCCCACTTCCCCCTATTTCTCCACTTTGTTTTGCATGTTATTCCCTTTTGTTGTTGTAGTTCTCATTTGCTAAAATTTTTAATGTTTTTCCTTCTAGATATCTCTTATTTTCCTTTCTTTCTGTTTATTTCCATTAAATCACAAATAGCACTCTCTTGTTCTCTTGTTTGTCACCCTATCTTCTGTATTGGCAGTTATCGCATTATATCACATGCAATCGACAACCATTGCAATCTACCGCTCCCTGTGCGTCACCAGCCAACAACAACAATAGCCCTTTGTAGCAACCCTTTGGCAACCCATGACTAATTCTCTCAACATTCGACAACCCTTATTTTTTCCCCTAGCCATTCTCTACTTAGATCAGGTGTGGATCCGAACCTTTTGTAATTCATGCATGTGTGTCTTATTCATAAGTGAATCGTGTGATTTGATGATAATCATATGCACTTAAGCCTTATTTGAAATCATTTGATTGTGGTCAATGTTTTTTTAATTGTGGTGGAAGAAAAGTAAGTATTCCCCTAACTGTTAAGTTGGTGCTAGTCGATGGACTGTGATTGTGTTTCGGTTATGGCCAAATATGGGTAAGTGAGTTGGGTGACATGATCGAAGGTGAGTATGCCCTAATTTGAGTTAGTTGAATGTGTATGTGTCCCTACTTTGTTGTTGAAAATGATACTTGCCTGATGGCTGAATATGCCAATAGCATGTTCTTGATATGTTAAACTATAAGTTCAATTAGTATGTTCCGATCTGTTTTATCTAAATATGCCAATCACATATTTTTTATCTGTTAAACTATATGTGCAACTAGTATTTTCTGATATGTTTTATCTGCATATGGGCATGTTTGATTCGAGTAAGCTCATTTATGTTAGCCATTTGCATATGCATTGGGGTTGACTTATGTATGATTTGGAGGAAATTCTGGCAGATTACGATATGCGATTTTGGCAGTTTACTCGTAAATTCTAATTTGGTCGTTAAACTACATTATATATTTTTAGCGGTATTTCAACTATCAATCTGGCAATTTATCTGCATAAATTTCGGTGGCTAAAGACCACAATTTTGGTGTGTTGGGTTGGAAGGGTTGCTAATTACCCTAATTGGTGTGTTGGAGGAAGAAGATGGTGTGTAGCGGATGAGGGTAGGATCTGTTCTTTTGACACTTTACATTGGATCATTTGATCATTCCCATGCTCATGCACTGGTTGAAAATTTCCATGCTTACTACGAACTTTATTTTGATCGTGATTAATGATTGCTATGTACCGTTGTTAGCTTTATATGGATGGCTTATTGTTTTTTGAGAATGGCTTTATGACTGAACTATTACTTTTTGACTCACACTAAGCTTTTTAAAGCTCAACCCCCTAATTTTCTCCTTTTAGATAATCTTCAAAGTTAGGATTGGACACAACATTCGAAGGGCTCATCTTGATTTTTACTAATTAAAGTATTTTAATTTCATAATTTCATAATTTGTTGGAACAGTAAAAAAATTTTGTGCAAACTATGGCATGGGATTGGACTTCGAGTTTTATTTTCATTTTGCATGCATGTAATATGGTTAAATAATTGGTAAACCAAAAATTTGATCAAATAAGTTTGAAATACGATTTTAAATAACAAACTAAAGTCATCGTATTTTTCCGCTACAAAATCCGTACTTGAATTTCTGGAAAGTAAATTATAAGTCAAATATGTTTCCAAAATTAATAAGAACTTGTGTTTAATTGAATCTTTTTTTAAACTCGGCAACATTAATGTTTTTTTAAGTAAAGAAAAGCCCACTACGGTTTTTCCAAAAGCAAGAAAACACTTTACAAATGAATTTCTGGAGGCCTGATTGTTTTTACTCGGACCTTTTGGTGGTCAATGTGACCTCTAGAATCCAATCGTAACATCTAGGTCGGGTTTAGGGTGTTAAAATTAAAGTTAATTAACATATAATATTAATATATAAGACAAGTTAGTGGAAGAAATATGAGTATTAATCTTCTTCCACATTCCTTAAAAAGAAGAAAAAAAGCGGTGGAACTCCATTTTTGGAGTTTAGGCTTTCGACAAACAAATTTCTAATGTAACCAAGCCATTTTCTTATAATTTTTATAGATTTATGATCATGAGAGCTTATTTTAGCTAGTCCATGTATAAATTTGTTCAATTTTTGAGTTCTTAGAAAGCTTCCATTGTTGAGAAATTGACGAATTAGGCTTGATTTGATAGATATTAAGCTTAGATCATAAAAAGGGCTAGATTGTAAAACTAATTTAACTTTTTTTGTAACATTAGGTGTAATGTCCCAAATTATTGCTTAAAATAATGTAAATTATATCAAATATGAGTAAATAGCCCAATGGTTGAAAGAAAAATGAGGAGACTGTGGAATTAGATCAAGGTCTTGAGTTTAATTCCCTTCCTTTGCAAAATAGTTTAATTTTGCTAAATTATCTCCTTCCCCCTATTTTTGTGTTGCCCATTCCTATTAACCTAGGTATAAATATCAAATTTTCACCTAATTATCATCCTTTAGTCTTTTATCTTCAACCCTAGCTGCCCCTTCATCTTTTTCTCCTTTCTTCTTCTTCTTCTTCTTCTTCTTCTTCTTTAATATTTCCCTTTTCCCTCCACTATGCCACCACCAAATCTTTTTTTCCTTGTCATCCTTTCCTCCTTCATTGGTGTTGGTTTTGGACATTTTTCTTCCTCTCTTTATTCTGTTATTTAAATATTTTTTCATCCTTGAAATAGTCTATTGAACCACTAGAAAATTTGCCTCCATTTCTTCCCCAAAATATCTTTAGTGATGCCCATTTACCTAGAGTAAGTGTCTAATTCTCTCATTTTTCAACTTTGTTTTCTTATCGTTTGTTTTTAAAATCATATCTAAAAATTTAGGTTTTTATAGTGGTTTTAAATTAATGATTTCCAGCCCTCAAACATCTCTTTTGAACCACCCAAAACTATCATAGAAACTGCCATCGCCGATGGTAGTTGTTATCTCTAAAGTTTTCATTTTTATGGACTGATGGTATGAGATTTATTTAGTAAAATACACGGCTTTTCCAACCTTGATTTTTACTTTTTTTTTAATTTTAAAAATGGTCCTTAATTAGTTCTAAACAAATATCTTTTAAGGAAATCTTGTTCAAACATCATGGTCTCAAACATAGCTTAAAAGAGTAGCTCACCATTCTTCTAATCCTATTTTCTCAAGAAAAGGAAGAGAGAAGATATTTTCCTCTTAACCTATCTTAAACACTTAACTCAACCCAAGTCGTTATTGAAACTTGTCAAACGTTACATCAGTCATTGGGTGGTCTTATCCAAATCTAAAATTTCAAAGAAAACTAATCGAGTACCTACATTTGGTCCTTAGCCATCTTGATTCTCGTTTGGTTGGTTCTTGACTATTGTTCCTTTCATCTTGACTGGCTCAAAGATAACCTTATAGGATACTCTACACGGCTGACGTAAACTCGCATCATAAAGATTGTTTCCCTTATCCATAATGGAGTCCACCCATTTTGTGCCAACAAAGCTTTTGGGTGAATTCTTCCTTACCAGACACACTTCTTGATCATTATGTGCCAACCTAGTGTTCGCCAATATCAAAGCGCCACAAGCATGCTCAGAGAGTTCTTGTACTTAGGTATAGTTCTAACACTATACATATTCAAAACTTACCTCATCCCTCTTATTTCCTTAAACAATATCTAGACACTAAGGCTTTGCCAGGTGGGGTGTTACATATTATATTTCAATTTAGGTTCAATTTAAGTCTAAAGGAGGAATTGTGGGTTTCACAAGTAGTTCTACGATTGTACGGAATTACAGTGTGGGTTCTAACCTGTAAACTTTAGTGTTTAAATTATATTTTTAGTGGTTAAATTGATATTTAAGCTTGTCATTTAGGCCTATTTAAATGGTTAAGTAAGTGATTTTATGATGGCCACATTTCAAGCCCAAATTAAATGGCATGTTTTAATATGAAATGACATGAATGATCTGATTATGAAATGAATGCTAGTTATATTCTTAGCATGTATTAATATGAAAATAATGACTGAATGCATGAAATGTTTACTTGGGTGAAATGCTATGAAATGTACTGAATGAAAGGTTGCTACACATGCACTGGAAAAATTGATTATAAAATGGTAATAAAACTATGGCATGTTATAAAGTCACTGTATTGATGGTGAAATTAAATTCTTGATAAGTGCTATTACTTAATGAAAGCGAATGTTATTATGTAAGACATGCTACTAAAATGTGAATGTAATGGAAACGTGTTCTTGGTTGTAACTTGTACGGCATATCACATGTGCATGGGGTGAGGTTTTGTGGATGATGGAGGAGTTTCATGGAGTAATGGCGGCTTATTACGTTCACATTTATGTTATTAGTGCACTGCACCAGAGTAATGAATAGAATGGCGATTCTATTGCATTTTAAATGGTAGTATAATTTCGTTACATATAATGGTGGTTTAACCACATCGAACTTTGGTAGAAATATTTGGAGTTTGGGAGATGGGTTTTGGGGAACTCGTGTGTGTAGAGGATGGTTGGGTAGGATTCTTTATGCATTATCTAATGATCATGACATTTTTTAATGATAAAGTTGAATGTTGCGTTATGTGTTGCATTAATATTAATTACTGCTGTTTGTATGTTTAATTGGGTGTTCTTATTGTTTATACTTACACTGAGCTAGTAGCTCACCCATAGTTTCATACATTTTAGGTAATGCTTAATACTAGGATTGGACTCGACATGCGGACGTACAACAAACTTCGAACTAAATAATTATTTGGCATAAGTTATTTTAAAATTTATTTGGTTTTAGACTGTAAAAGAACTATTTGGACTGTGGTTTGGGTTTTACTTTTACTGTGGATTTACATGCATACATAATAGTCACATTAATTAGTTTTTAAAGTGCAATTTGAAAATGGATAATGCATGATATTTGACTTAATAATAAATTTGTCATGAATTGAGTGTTCCGCTGCAATAAAAGATAATGAGGTTTTTTTGGGTGAAACAATGAGTAAAGTGTTTTCCAAAAGCATGTTGTTGCTCATAAATGACATAAGAACGGTTGAATTAATTAATCAACGTTTTCCCAAAGATTACAAGTGTAAATCATGATTTTTCTTAAAAAAGAGTAATTAAGGTTTTCAAAGAACATGATAGTTTGTCACACAGGTGACCAATGTAATCTTCACAATTCGACTATAACATCTAGCCCGAGTTTGGGTGCTTACATTTAGTGGTATCAGAGTCAAGGTCCAAAACCTCGTACTGAATTCTTACTCTTTTCAAAAATGAGTTTGCATGCATGCATACATGAAAAAGGGGAAAATTTTAGGAAAAACAAACCACGGTATTTTGTAAAATATTTTTTCCAGGAAACAACGAAGTCCAAAGGTCTGATGTCGTGACCATAGAAACAATACTGAAACTCTAGAAAGATATAAGGAATTATTACATAAAATTTTAAATGAATTTTGACTAAAGTGCGAGAAATGAATGAATGTACATAACACTAAAGATATTATTACTTATAAATTGTAGATTCCATAAGACATCTATCACACCTTTGATCTGACCCAATCTACTTAATCCAAATCTTGGGTGTTACGTCCTTCTTACATATGTAACTTGATTTTTTTTTTACTTTTACGCATTTATGTAAAATTCTCTCTATTAGTATAACAGAATCTCTTATTGGTGTACATTGTTTGGTTACATTTTCATTTCACCTATGTACAAACTACTATCTTTGGCTACTACAAACTTTATTATAAAAATGAAATGTAGGGTTATTAGTTTGACTCAATAAAACTTCAGACTTTCCTACTTTATCTCTTAGTCCATTGGATATGCTTTGGGATTCTACTTAATCAACTTTAACGCAAACTCAAACACACCATACAACTTCTTCTGTAGGCATAACAACCTAGCACGCCGTTTCTTTGGCATAGCCTTGGCATCGTCTCTCGGTGCATACTTCTTTATAGACCTGAAAATAGAAACAACTTTTGCAAGTTCGTAAGAACTTAGAGAGCTAAACCTTAGCATACCTTTTTCATTCATTCTATGTTGCATATGTTATTTTGCACATCCTTAGGGTATTTCTTGACCTTCCTTCCTTCTTTGGTGGGTACAATACTAACGCTACCATCTTTCTTTTCTTTAGAACCATTTTCCCCTCTCTTGAGCGTACTATGCATAACATCTCTTTACTTTCTATATTCTTTCTTAAATCTTACATTATTATCAGACTTAATATTTTTTCCCAGACTTACTAGTTTTATCATTTCCTTCGGGCGGGGTAGACTACGCCCAATACTTAACTTAGAATTCACCCATTTCTTAGAATTCACCCATTTCTTCGTTACTTCAGTTTACTTCACTATACACACTTTCAAGGCATAACTTTGCCTCGTCACGTGCTTTGGTGCACATTAACCCAATCCTTTGTAACTATATAGGGTTCGCCATTCACTCAATTTCCACCCAAAGGCGTTGTCTTTAGATGCTTATCATGAGAGCCATTCTTCATATTTTGCCACAAAGGTTTTCGTTTCCAAAGATAGCCACAAAGGCTTTCCTTTTATAGTCTTGCCACGAAGGCGCACTTTTAATAGAGTTTGGCACGAGGCATTCATTTAACAGAGATAGCCACAAAGACATGCTTTTAAATGAGGTAGCCACAAAGGAATCCTTTTAACAGAGATAGCCACAAAGACTTCCTTTTAATAGAAATAGCCACAAAGGCTTCCTTTAATAGAGATCGCCACAAAGGCTTCTTTTAACAGAGATCACCACAAAGGCTTCCTTTAATAGAGATCTTCACAAAAGCTTCCTTTAACAGAGATCACCATAAAGGCTTCCTTTAATAGGGATTGCCACAAAGGCTTCCTTTAACAGAGATAGCCACGAAGGCATCCTTTCAGAGATAGCCACAAAGGATTCCTTGCAAAAACTACCACAAAGACTCTTTTTTAGGTTGCTCCACAAAAGTGACTCCTTATAGATTACCCCAAAGGTATTCCTTATCAGATATTTTCCATAAAAGAATATCTGTGATAGAAATAGCCAAAAAGGCTTACATTTACAGAAATTGGTGTTTTTTACGATAGGGATTCACCTAAGCTCACTATCGTGAGGTTTTCCCCTCATCGCCTAGTACTCACCCAGCCACTCATTACATATTCCATACGATGCCATAGCCCAGCCATGGTCTTACATTATATAATCTTCAAAGTACCATGGATTTCAATTCAGGGGTTCATGTTTTTAGTCTTGATAGACCCTTTTAGATGACTCCGGAGACAAACATTGACACTTCATGCAGACTCATTCACATTTGACTTACTTATGATAGGTTCTTTCACAATAGATTTTTTCATATCCTCAAAACATACAGAGACACATTTTAATCATTTAGACACATTAAAATTTATAATATCCATATTCCATACGAATCATTCATGCAAGTTCAGTAGACATACATTTTTCACAAAATCATCGCATCACACATTTTTAGCTTATTTCCAAAAACATGCATAATACATTTGCAAGAGTCAGCTTAGAGACACACCTGATAACCTAGAATCTTGTAAAACTTTAGATCTAATCCTTGTGACAATAGTAGTTTAAGTTCCAGATCTTTCATTCAACCATATACTATGGCTTGTTGAGAGGTAGCTTACTAGCAGAAAACCAGGGTTATAGACTTGTCTTTTTGGGAGGCATCCCGTAGCCTAGATCCATATCTTCAACTCAACTTAAAGGATGAGTGGAGTTCACTCTATTTCTCCCCTTTTTATAAGCAAAGATCACTTCTTGAAGAAGTAAGAGAAAGGTCCCCCACTTCTTGCGCAGGTTACCTTGATATTTTACCTTTGTCCTAATAGATATTTGACACATGTCCAAGACCTTACAATCCACCAGATAAATGCGTGACAACTATAAAGAGACGTGTACGGGAATACACATATTTAGGTAACATACCTTTAGGCCTTAATCCATCCTTTTTCCTTAGTCATTATATTAGAATGTAATTGGTATCATCACTTATAACACTTGGTGCATGATGCCTTTTTTGCGAGGACCCTATTATCCAAGTTTCCTTAACACCTTACTAGACTTTTTCTTCTTGATGATTTATTCCTTTCTAAGGCAGTTTCTTACCATAGTCCAATATTGGTTATACGTCCACTTAACATGCGAAGAGCATCAATGGGGTGGACAACACTTCACCATTTGAAGTAACACTTAGTTTACTTATTAAGTTCAGAGCTCGCCCAAATACTAGGCGTTACCTTAATTTTAAGGAAATCTTGGTTAAACATCATGGTGTCAAATTTAGCTTACAGAAGTACCTCACATTTCTTCTAGCCGTATTTTCCCAAGAATAGGAAGAGAGGCGATATTTTCCTCTTAACTGATCTTAAACACTTAACTCAACCCAAGTATTTATTGAAACTTGTTAAACGTCACATCATTCATTAGGTGGTCTTATTAAATTTTACAATTTTCTAAAAAACTAATCGAGTACCTATCTTTGGTCCTTAACTATCTCAATTCTCATTTGGTTAGTTCTTGACTATTGTTCCTTTAATCTTAACTACACCCCCAAATAAAAAATTAAGGGTATTGTATCCTTGTTAAGGGACGAGGTATATAGGTGGTGGCAATCTGTGGTTAAAGGTACGCTACCAGAGCGCATTGATTGGACCTATTTTCAAGATGCCTGTCAAAGTAAGTTTGTAGGTCCTGGCTATGTTGAGGCTCAACGATTAGAGTTTATAGAGCTAAAATTGGGTGACATGTTAGTTTGAAAATATAAGGGAGAATTTTTAAGGTTAAGCCGCTATGCACCTAGTATGGTGCCGTCTGAACAAGATAAGAGCTTCCATTTCCATGAGGGTCTAAGGTATGACCTTAAGGTTCTGGTGACTCCACATCAGGGACGGGCATTTGAGGCTCTAGTTAAGAATACCAAGATTATCGAGGAGATTAGGCACATGGAGCTCGAGAAAAAGGGTAAAAAGAAATACCAACCTAAGAGAGAGGTTAGCTTTGCTGGCCCAAATATGAGTCCTGTTAAGCGGGCCAGAGAGGCTAGGCCACCACAGAATAGGGAAGTAATGGGACTTAAAAATGGACAGATTTAGTTATGTCAGCATTGGGAGAGGCGCCATCCGAGCGAATATTGGAGAAGAATAGGTGCATGTTTGATTTGTGTCTCGATAGAGCACAAAATTAAATGTTGTCCTTGTCGAAATGATCAAGTGCAAGCTTTGGTTTAAAATTAGGGCCCAGTTAGGGGTCAAAATTAGAGAGGTAATCAGGCTGTACAAAGGGGTCGTAATCAAAATTGAAATGGGAATGGTAATCAAGGACAGAAAACACCGATTCAGGGTGCAAATCGAGCCAAAGCTGGACAGCATGCTTTGGTATATATGGCTAGACACCAGGAAGATAGAGATGTGTCTGACATCATTGCAGGCGCCTTTACTATTTATTCAATGTGTTATCTTGCATTAATTGATATAGGATCTACCCACTCTTATATTACATATGATATGGTTGTAAAATTGTGGATTGAGGTAGAGGAAACTGATAATATTGTTATTGTAGTTAGCCCTTTAAGATTATTTGTACTTGTAAATAAAATATATAGGAGATGTCCTTTAGAAGTTCAAGGGGAGATCTTTCCCGCTGACTTAATTGAATTGCCTTTTAAGTAATTTGACTTGATTTTGGAAATGGACTAGTTGGTTGAACACCAAGTCCATCTAGATTATGTATTAATAAGGTTAAGTTTAATGATTGAGGTTGGAAAAGAAGTTTTTATGGTTGAGGAACGTCGGAACTATCTATCTAATGTGATCTCTACTATGGTAGCTGGGAAAATGGTTCGAAAAGCGTATGAAGTGTTTCTAACTTATGTTTAAAATGTGAGTGCAATCGATCCTTTTGTGGATAGTATCCATATTGTAAGGGAATTTTGTAATGTCTTTCCCAAGGAACTTCCAGGGTTACCTTCAGATAGGAAACTGGAATTCAGTATTGATTTGTTGCCAAGAACGACACTAATGTCCATTGCTCCCTACCGCATGACACATAAAGAGCTGAAGGAGTTCAAACTACAATTGCAGGAACTATTGGATAGCGGATTCATAAGACCCAGTGTTTCACCATGGGGCACACCGGTATTGTTCGTAAAGAAAAAGGATGGTACACTTCGGTTATGTATCGATAGCTGAATAAGTTTACCATAAAGGATAAGTATACTTTTCTAAGGATTGATGACCTATTCAATCAGTTCAAAGGTGTGACTATCTTTTCTAAAATTGACCTAAGGCCTTGGTATTATCAACTTAAGGTGAAAGATTTTTATGTACCCAAGAGTTCTTTTAGGACTCGTTATAGACATTACGAGTTCCTTGTTATGCCTTTTGGATTTACTATTGCACCGACTGCATTTATGGATCTTATAAATTGTGTCTTTCAACCTTTCTTTGATTAATTCATTAGTGTGCTCATCGACGACATCCTAATATACTCAAAGATAGAATCTGAGTACGATGAGCATTTAAGAGTAATCCTACAGGCACTCCACGAAAAGTAACTTTTCGCTAAACTCAGTAAGTGTGAGTTTTGGTTGAAGGAGGTTATGTTTTTGGGTCATGTGATATCAGTTGAGGGTATTCATGTGCTCCTAAAAAGGTTGAAGTTATCTTGGATTGGAAGTAACCAAAAATGTCTCAGAGATTTAGAGTTTTCTAGGTCTTGTTGGGTATTACCGAAGGATTATGAGGAATTTTCCTTGGTAGAAACTCCATTGACTAAGTTGTTAAGGAAGAACACTCCTTTTAAGTGGGCAGATGAGCAGCAAGCCAGCTTTGAGAAATTAAAATCTGTGTTGATTAAAGCTCCCATTCTAATTCAACTAGAATCTAGTAAGGATTATGTTGTGTATAACGATGCTTCACATGTTCAGCTTTGATGTGTTTTAATGCAGGGAGGTAAGGTAGTGGCATATGCCTCAAGACAGCTTAGGCCACATAAGTGTGGCTATCCTACTCATAATTTGGAGTTGGCAACTGTTGTTTTTGCTCTTAAAATCTGGAGACACTACTTATAGGGTGAGAAGTGTATTATTTACATGAATCAAAAAATTCTCAAATATCTCCTTACCTAAAAGAAGCTTAACTTAACTTAGTACATGTGGATTGAATTGTTAAAAGACTACAATTGTACAATCGAGTATCACCCTAGGAAAGCTAATGTAGTGGTCGATGCCTTGAGCAGAAAGGCAATGTCTGACTTGAGGGTTATGTTTACTCATTTGAGTTTGTTTGATGATTGGGGTATTTTTGCTGAGTTGCAAGTAAAACCTATTTGGGTTTAGGAAATCAGAGATAAGTATAGAGTGGATGAATCTTTAGCACCTTGGTTTAAGTAGGTTGAGGATGGGTCAACTAAGGACTTTGGGATTAATTCTGATGGTATTTTTTGTTTTAGAGGTAGATACTATGTACCGAATGATTAGAGTTTAAGGCAATCTACAGTACAAAAAGCACATAGTAGCCCTTATGCTATGCATCTCGGTAGTAATAAGATTTACATGACTTAAGGCTTAAACGGGAGGTAACTGAGTTGGTGTCAAAATGTTTGACATGCCAACAAGTTAAAGTTGAGCATCAATTTCCATTTGGGTTACGACAGCTAATTTGTATTCCATAGTGGACGTGAGGGACGGTGTGTATAGACCTTATTAGCGGGTTGCCCTTAACACCTACTAAGAAAGATGGTATCTAGGTCATAGTAGATAGATTGATTAATACTGCCCATTTTATTCTGGTTCATATTGATTATTCTCTATAGAAGCTAACTAAGCTTTATATTTTTGAGATAGAGAAACTGCACGGACTACTAGTGTCAATTAATTCAGACTGAGATCCCTACTTTACATCTCAATTTTGGAAGAAATTATATGTGGCTTTAGGTACACTTTTAGACTTCAGTATGACCTTTCATCTGCAGTTCGATGGTCAGTCAGAGAGGGTCATTCAAATTTGAGATGATATGCTGAGGAGTTGTGTGATTGATTTTTAGGGTAGTTGGGAGGAGTATCTACCGATGGTGGAGTTCTCCTATAATAAAAGCTTCTAGTCTAGTATCCAAATGGCACCTTAGAGACTCTTTACAGTCGTAAGTGTTGTTCGCCTTTATGTTGGACTAAGTTGGGTGAGAAGAAGTTATTGGGTCCAAAGTTGGTCTCAGAGACTTAAGATAAATTTCATTTAATTTGGGATAGGTTAAAGGCAGCGTCAAACTGACATAATTCATATGCCTACTTAAACCGGAAGGACATCGAATTCAATGCATGAGATTGGGTTTTTCTTAAAGTTTCTCCATAGAAGAGGGTTTTGAGAATCAGTCAAAAATACAAGTTGAGCCTTAGGTTCATTAGACCTTATTAGGTGCTTAAGAGGGTTAGTCCTCTGGCATATCAACCTGGATTGCCTATTGAGTTGGATCACATTCATGATGTGTTCCATGTCTCGATGTTGAGACAGTATCAATCTAATCCCTCTCATGTTGTCTTAGTTGAGGAGATTGAGGTTAGATAGGATCTAACATTTGAGGAAGAGCCTGTTTAAATTTTAGATTGTGAGGTTAAAGTTTTGAGGAGGAAGCAAATCCCTTTGGTCAAAGAGCTTTGGAGAAATCATGGCATTGAAAAGGCTACTTGGGAACTAGAGGATTCGATTCGGCTTTAGTACCAGGTAAATTTTGAGGTCGAAATTTCTTTAAGGGGAAGATATGTAACATCCCAAATTATTGCTTAAAAGAATGTAAATTATATTAAAGATGAGTAAATAACCTAGTGGTTGAAAGAAAAATGAGGAGATAATGCAATTAGATGAAGGTCTCGAGTTTGATTCCCTTTCTCTTCAAAATAGTTTAATTTTTCTAAATTATCTCCTTACCCATATTTTTGTGTCACCAATGCCTATTAGCCTAGGTATAAATATCACTTTTTCACCTAATTATCAGCATTTAGTCTTTTATTTTCAACCCTAGCCGCCCCTGCTTCTTTTTCTCCTTTCCTCTTCTTCTTTAATTTCCCTCCACTATGTTGCCTCCAAAACTCCTTTATCCTTGTCGTCCTTCCACCCTTCATTGGTGCTGGTTTTGGAAATTTTTCTTCCTCCCTTTTTTCTGTTATTTCACTATTTTTACAGCCTTGAAATAGTCTCTTGAACCACTCAAAAATTGGCCTCCATTGTTTCCCCAAAAGATCTCCATTGCCACCCATTTACCTTGCTAGAGTAAGTGTCTAATTCTCTCATTATTCTACTCCATTTTCTAATCATTTTGTTTTCAAATTCAGATCTAAATTTTTTTATACTGGTTTTAAACGAATGATTTCCAGCCCCCAAACATCCCTTTTGAACTGCCAAAACTATCCCCAAAACCACTGTCGCCGATGGTGGTTGTTATCTCTAAAGTTTTCATTTTTATGGACTAATAGTATGAGATTTATTTAGTAAAATACATAGTTTTTCCATCCTTGATTTTAATATTTATTTATTTATAAAAATTGTCCTTAACTAGTTCTAAACAAATCCCTCTGGTGTTTTTCAAAATAGTCCCCTTCGTAGTCAATTCTGGTGCTGTGACGCTCCTAGATCTACCATTGGGGGGCTATCAGTTTTTAATATTTTTACCACTTATTTCCAAAAAGTTTTAGATCTATTAAACCACTTTCTAATTAGTCTTTAATCATTTATGATTTAGGAAAATTCAATCTTAATCGTTCGGTAACTCAGATCTAACGATAGGGAAGCGTAACTGCGGTTATTTGTGCGTTAATACGTAATTTCGGCATGGTTGTTAGGGAATGTGTTAGTTGATTGAATTAAGCTTATAAATGGATGATTAGGTACTGAGTTTTTCATTATTTTATTATGTTAGACATTGATTTAAATGCTTCAGATCAATAGTGAGACGTTCACCCTTCGCGCACTCGTTTCTCACTAAATCAGTGTAAGTGAATTAACTCATTTGGATTTTATAATTGAGATATTGTAACACTGATTTGATCAAACCCCTATAGGGTGTTTAAAGGCTATTTTAACAGCATCTTAACTCGATAAATATTATATTTCAATTTAGGTTCAATTTAAGTCTAAAGGAGGAATCGCAGGCTTCACAAGTAGTGCTACAGTTGTGCGAAATTAAGGTGTAGGTTCTAACCTGTAAGCTTGAGTGTTTAAATTTTCTTTTTTGTGGTTAAATTGATATTTAAGCTTGCTATTCGGGCCTATTTAAATGGCTAAGTAAGTGATTTTAAGGTGGCCGAATCAGGTATGTTTCGAGATCTAATTAAATGGCATGTTTGCAAAATTAGCATGGCTGACTGATAATTTGTATGAAGGGTTTTGATATTTAATGACATGGACGATTTGATTATGAAATGAATGCTAGTTTTATTTTTAGAATGAATTAATATGAAAATAATGACTAAATGCATGAAATGTATGATTGGGTTAAATGCTATGAAATGTATTGAATGAAAGGTTGCTAAACATGCACTAGAAAAATTGTCTATAGAATGATAATAAGACTATGGCATGTTAGAATGTGATTGTATTGATGGTGAAATTGAATGACTGATATGTGCTACAATTGAATGAAAGCGAATGTTATTATCAGGGCATGTAAGACATGCTACTAAAATGTGAATGTAATGGAAATGTGTTTTTGGTTGTAACTTGTATGACATATCACATGTGCATAAGGTAGGATTTTTTGGATGACAGAGGAGTTTCATGGAATAATGATGGCATGTTAAGTCTGTATTTATGTTGTCAGTGCACTACATCGAGAGTAATGAGGAAAATGGTGATTATATCACATTTTAAATGGTAGTATAATTGCAATACGTTTAATGGCCACATCGAGCTTAGCTCAAAATGTTTGGAGTTTTGCAGAAGAGTTCTGGGGAACTTGTGGTGTGTTGCAGATGGTTGGGTAGGATTCTTTATGCACTGTCTTATGATCATGTCATTTTTTAATGACAAAGTTGAATGTTGCAATATGTGTTGCATTAATATTAATGATTGTTATATGTATGTTTAATTGGGTGTTCTTACTGTTTAGACTCACACTGAGCTAGTAGCTCACCCCATAGTCATTCAGCATATATACATGCAAAGGACTTCGAACTAAATAATTATTCGGCATAAGTTTTATTAAAATTATTTGGTTTTGGATTGTAAAAAAATTATTTGGACTTTGGTTTGGGTTTTACTTTTATTTTGGATTTACATGCATGCATACTAGTCACGTTAATCAGTTTTTAAAGCGCAATTTGAAAGTGGATAATGCATGATATTTGACTTAATAATAAATCTGACATCAATTCAGTTTTCTGCTGCAATAAAATATAATGAGGTTTTGTTGGGTGAAACAACGAGCAAAGCATTTTCCAAAATCACGTTGTTGCTAATAAATGACATAAGAACGGTTGACTTAATTAATCAATGTTTTTCCAAGATTACAAGTGTAAGCCACGATTTTTCTTTAAATAGATTTATTAAGGTTTTCAAAGAGCGGTAGGATAGTTTGTCACACAGGTGAACAATGTGATCTTCACAATTCAGCCATAACATTTAGGTCGGGTTTGGGAGTTAGATTAGGGACTAAATTGAATAAATAGAAAATATTTTATGAGGTTGTGCTATAAATAGAAAATATTTATTCCCTAATCAGAATATAAAATGTGTATTGGTTAAATGATGTTTGCAATGATTTGATAATATAGAATGTATTACAGGTACACATATGTGTAATATGTTTCACAATAGCATATGAAAAACCATGCGAACCGATTTATACGATCCCAGAGGTCTGATATGAAAATATAACTAATCAATAGATTCAATACAGAAATGGGAATATGATACGTTAAATGGCTTGAATCGAAATGAAATTGAATGTGTTAATTCTAATAGAAAGTAAAGGTTTGATATGGTATATTGATATGATTAATTGGTGACACTTGAGATGAAAATATATGTATGATTAGTAATAGGATGATAACATAATTTGTATAAATTAGAATGAATTAAATTGTATACTTGAGTATAGAAAGTATGGTAAAGAATGTTCAATTGGTTAACAAATGAACTTGTGTATGAAATTGATACTTGTGTGATGAGCATGTAATTTGAAATGGTTGTATCATAGCATATATTTATTTAAATTTACTTGTGATCATATTATCACTTGAATGAGGCCAATTTGGAAATGAACAAGTTAATAGACTCGAGAAAGAATGAGATATTAAAATGAGATTGAAAATTAAGTTATCATACACATATATACATGAATAAAGTGTTGAATTGTCATGAATTGTAATGAAATTTAGTTTGATTACCTTATTGGCATATATGTACACATGAAATAGAAATGGAAATGTTTGTCTATTATTTCTATTAGAATATATGGCATGAGTTACTTATATTGCTTACCAATTGAGATGATTCATGAAATTGGTATATTAGTAGTAAATACATGAATGCTTTATCACTTAGCGTACGGTTTTTTTATTCTGTGCATAGGTATCAGTAGCTCTTAAAGTCTAAAAAGGTGATAACAGAAGGATCGTTGATTCTGAACTCAGAATTGTTTATACTATTCTTTAAGTTTGAATATATGGCATGTACCTAGAATTAAATCAGTTTAAATTTGCAAATGGGCAATTAGGTATTTTGGTTAGTGAATTTGAGATAGAATTGAATTATGAATTATTCATATCATGTATATAAGTGATTAAACATTTTTAGGGAGATGAAATGTGTAAATGGCCATTATTTAAAATGAGTAGAATTGCATATTGGACCCCTAAACAATTGATGTTGTACTATTCGGAAGGTTGAATCAAATAAAGAAAACTTTGAAGGAGCTGCCTTCAAGGTCGCGACACAACTCTTTTGATGTCGCAAGACCATCTAACCTACTATTTTCAATGTTGCGACATTGCAACCTTGAAGTAGTGATAACAACTTAGTAAAGTTTGGAAACTTTACGTTTTAGTCCTCAAATGGCCTCAGGTTATCAATAATGCTTTTGTAAGCTCTTATAGACCCCGGATAAGATTATATATTATAATATAATGACACAATAAACATGCTGGTGGATATAAAATGTTCAATTTAGAGAAATTATGTTGTAATTGATCGTAGTTGCTCTAACAACGAATGTGTACCCTGTAGCTCGGACCCGACGACCAGGTCGGGTTTTGGGTGTTACATTATGTAACATTTATAAATGATTATTCCAAATATGAGTGTGTGTACCTAATGCACCACAAAAATTAAACATTTGATAAATTCAAGGAATTTCATGTGGGAGTGGAGAAATAAATAGGTTTACCTATAAAGACACTTCAGTTTAATCGAGGTGGAGAAACTTAGTAGATGAGTTCTTAGGTTATCTCTTAGAGAATGAGATATTATCCTAATTAATCGTATCAAGAACTTCACAATAGAATGGCATGGTAGAGAGAAGGAATTAAACTTTTTTAGACATTGTTCAATTGATGTTAAGTTATTCACAATTGCCAATTTCCTTTTGGGGATTTACTTTACAAACAACTTTCTATATTCTGGATGATGTACCAACTAAGGCTGCACCTAAAACTCCATACGAATTGTGGCATGGCAGGAAGTCAACCCTAAAGTATTTTAGGATTTGAGGATGCCCAGCTTATGTATTGGATAAAGATGCAGGGATGTTTGATTCATGGGCTGAATGTTTGTGGGATATCCTAAAGACAAAAATGAAGGTTTGTTTTGTAACCTGAAATAGAAAACTATTATAGTGTCAACTCATGCTATATTCCTTGAGGGAAGTTACATAAAATACTTCAAATCTCACAGTAAAGAAGTACTTAAAGAACTTTTAAGAAATACACAAAGCCCTACGGTAATGGTACCAGAAACAACTCCTAATAGTAAACCTACAAATGGTCAACAACATAGGGAGCTTCATCATAGTGGAAAAGTCTTTTATAGGCCTAAGTTCTTCCAGTTTGGCAGAAGTGCTTTAGACATTGAGTCTATGAAATAGAAAGATGATGACCGACTCACATTTGATGAAGTGATGCAGAGTGATGATTCTAACCTTTGGGAAATAGCTATGAAAGCTAAGATGAATTCTATGGAAAACATCTCAGTGTGGAAACTTGTAGACTTACCGAAAGGGATAAAAACCATAGGGTGTAAGTGGATCTACAAGAATAAAAGAAATGTAAGTGGAAAAGTGGAAACTTATAAGGCTAGACTTCTAGCAAAAAGATATACTCTGAAAGAAGGTATCGATTATAAAGAGACCTTTTCTCTGGTTGTCATGCTCAAGGCAATCTTCATATTGTTATCCATTGCAATTAATCTTTATTATGAGATCTCATAACACCCATGCCTGACTGATCTCCGAATCCAGGTATGGTATGTTACAACGTAAAACCATTTGGGTTTAAAGAAAACACTTGAAAATTTTTAAAAGTTTGAGGTCTCGGTGTATACCCCTAGTATAATACCAAATAATATTTTAAAATAGTAACACGCCAATAGAAATGTGTTTAGACAAACATCTGGCAGAAGCCTAATAAAAGTAGGGTTATATAAAATGTAAGACGATTATTCCCATACAATAGTTTCAAGTGCAGCATTGGCAGTTAAAACAACATTCAAAAACCATTTGGCGTATATGCCAATGAGACAATCTCATAGAACATGATATAATAGATTAACCACATACATCGAGAGTTTATAAATATTCTCATAAAACTGTATCTTGACAACAGTGGTAAATCATTCTACAAGTCGGTTACAAAGTAAATCTATACGCCGCCCCCAAAAGGTCAAGCATGATTGTAACCTCCTAAACTCGGCCTAGACGTTGTGGCCGAATCTTGAAGATCACATTGGCCATGTTGTTTATCATCATTTTTAAACGTTATTTTGATTTGCTTTAAGAAAAGCCAAGTATTGCCGAAATTGTTTATCATTAGAAAAAAACTAAAGTATTGATGGTTTACAGAAAACATCTTATTTCAAGTAAATGTCGCAACGAAAAAAATAACATAGCACATTCATAATTTTTAAAACATATGTTTAATATATCTTGTAAAATCTCATTTTAATGAGTAGGTAGTGTTGAGTTTCAAAAATGAAGTATTTAGTTTGAAAATACAATCATTGAGTTGAGCTTGGCATTATTAAGAAAAATCTAGATTTACTTATCAATTCCATAAATCGTCTTAGGTGATAGTTTAAAAAGTCAAATCATGCGAAACAATACAAAAACAAAAATCCAAACGAAGTCCTAATCCACAGTCCACAAAAATACAAAAAAATTCCCAAAATAAAACCAAAATCCAAAGTAGTTTTTCTGACAATTTTCGAGTGCACCTTTGTAAGCTGAGCCCATCCTAACCTCAATTATTATTTGAAGAGTCAGAAACTTAAAGGGTGAGCTTTTTAAAGCCAAGTTTGGTTACAAAACATATCAACAGAAATTAATACAGAACAACAACAATTTAACAGAACACATATATACATAAATATACCACCGTAGAATCACATTTATCAGAATGCAAAATGACGATGTCAATGCAACACTTTTTCAGAAACAGTGCAAATTTTTCAAAAAACAATTCCTACCCATCTTTGTTACACACCACTCATCCATCCAATAACACACCAATAATGTGGACAAGCCACCAGATATTGCTGTCGAGCTGCCAAAACTAGAATATTGTTGTAAGCCACCAGATAATGCATATATCCTGGCAGATACAGAATTTTTTGATCAAGCCACTATAAATTGCAGATTATTAAACTATCACAATCTTCCTTCGTATAACATTATCCCAACCCTATGCATGTGATATGACATACAGGACAGAATTTCAATAGGCATACTTTACGTGTGAATTAGATCTTATTACGGTTTATCATAGTGGCACGTTTAACATGCGAATTAGAATTAGAATAATGGAATCCTTAACATGCAAATCGTAGTCAGAATAATAGCATGCTCAACATGCGAAACAGAATATCAATAAATCAATGTCATGTTTATAATACATGCATAACAAATATCACCATAGATCATATATCATGAGTATTTAGAAATCATACAATATAACATTTATCATAAAAATCATATAATCACATACAAACATCACAGATTTGAAGTTTCGGGATCACTTATTTAGAACCCTCCTTTTTATCAGATTTTATCAATCCATATGACTACTTAGCGTATTCGTCCATTTTAAATTTTCAGAAATTTTATTAAAAAATTATTTAATCCTTTCATATATATATTTATCTCGAATAAAAACAATATCATATATTTTATCAAGGAAAATCCCTACACCTGATATCGCAAATTCGATAACAGTGACTCCGTTTCCAACTGCTAAAGGAAGAGATCAAATCTTGAATCCTTACGTATAAACAATTCATACCATATTAGAACAAGTTATGTTAATGAATAACCCTCAATTTATGATTTGGTTAAATACTTACGAAATCGATTGTACAATTGCACACTTCCAAAAGTGAGGGTATAGATTTGGGATTTTTGAATAGCACTTCATAATATCCAATAAATCGAATGGTTGTTATTGTCCTTATTGAATATACATATATAAAAATAAACGAAAGATTATTGTAAATAGAGGATCGTCCAAACTTACATTGTAACGCCCCAAAATCTCTTATATAATTTTTCGTATGTTTGTGACACAATTGTATGTTTGCTTCAGTGGTTAAGTGTTCTGGGAAGTGTTTGAGAGGTCCCAAGTTCAAGCCTTAGCTTGGGAAATTTTTTTTAAATGAATAAACCCCTATCTCTAATCAGTAAGCTTATAAATATATGTTGGTAAAATATGTTAGAATGGGTCTCCTGGTCTGGTGGTTAAGTGGGGTGTCAATGTGCTGGGGGTTTTGAGTTCGAATCTCTATAACCGCAATTGGGATGTTTTTTTGTTCTTGTGCTGTGAAGGAGTTTGAAATGTGGTAAAATACTGAGTGTTTGAGATGTGTGGGAGGTTGTGGACGGTTTGGGGTGTTTGGATTGAGTGGGGAGGTCATGTGGAGAGATTTGAGGACTAAAAATAGGGGATTTGGGAGTTACCTAGTTATAAGGGATGTGGTTTAGTGGGAGTAAAATAGGGGATTTGGGAGTTGCCCATTTATTTTTCTTCTCTCATGCAAAAAGTCTCTGCCATTTTCCTCTCTATTTTTCCTTTGCTGCCGAATTTTATCCTCCATCTTACTAAATCCACCTTTTTCCTTCCTTTCCCTTTTCAACGTTGTTTTCAAATCGTCATATTGCGCAACATAGAGTCACATTCGTTCGGTAAGTGATAATGGTGCTATAAAATTTTGGTTTTTTAAGTTATTAATTGGGGAACCTTTGTTTAACTATGTTGATAGCCGAAAATCTGGTGTGAGGGATTGTGCTAGTGCCGAGTTATAGAGGGAAGCGTCCGTAGTTTATAAGGTAAGGGTTTTTTCGCTTGAAAGATAACTTTTCCATTTTGGGGTTAAGTTTAATTCGATCGTTTAAGTGACTAATTGAGCAAAATACTGGTCAATAATAGGTTCTGGAGTGCTCGTGGTGGCTTTAGCTTCAAATCGAAACCAGGTGTGTAACCGTAACACTGTAAACAGAAAATGGCGAAAAGTAAAAAAGTGAGGTTGTCGACGCCAAATGGGCGTGTGGCCGTCGTGTGGTTGGTCGTGTGGTCAAACATGGGTGTTTGATTGACGAGGCTGGCCATGTGTGATACACAGGCCAGACCGAATTGGGCCGTGCCATGTGATCTACACGACCAAGGCCAATTCGGGCTATGTGGGCCACATGGGCGAATATCATGGGCTTGTAAGCCCATTTTTACTGTTTTATTGCTAAGGTTGCACGGGTCGCCCAAGTCGACTGTGGACCTACTGTAGGGTCGGTAAGCTTACCTAGATCCCTAATTGATTGAATGACTATTATATCCATGTACGATATATATTTATGATTGTATATTGAGCATGCTATTAAACTATACTGAATGTATGCATGATGCCATGATTTGGCATGACATGATTGTATGATGCATAGCATGAGTATGGGTTTATATTGATCAGAGGAAGTGTACTGAAAGGCTTCGAGCCTAACTTACTAGCAGCCCAGCTGCATAATACTGTATAGTGTCGCATTCGGTGCTACTTGGAGTGTAGGGATGGGTAGGTTGATTATATCCCTACATGGAGTGTAGGGTTGGACGGAGATGGAGTGTAGAGGCTGGCTGGGTAGGATTTTGTGATTGCCAAATTGGTACTGTACTGATTACTGATACTGTAATGGGCTAAGGCCTAATGCATGACTGCACCTATACTGAATGGGCTAAGGCCATAACTGAAACTGGATCTGATACTGAAAAAGGGCTTAGGCCTATATTGTGATTGCTTTCTGTCTCCTGTATATGGGATTACACACTGAGTTTTCATAAACTCACACTTCTAATTTATCTGTACAGGTAATCCCTAGTCATAAGCGAATCGATGCGACGGAGGACTCAACGGTGGCCACACGACTTATTTAATTCGACTTAGTACTCAATTATAACTTTGAATTTATTTTGGGGGTATTTTAATATATCATGGCCTCTTTGGACTTATGTTTTTAATTTGGGATTTTTAATTGATTTGATTTGTAACTGCTAGTAGTAAGGATAATCGAGTTTTCAAAAAGAACCAAACGTTTTAACAAAATTCCCTCAAATATGCAACTGTTTTAAAATGCTTCTACAATAAGTGACGTTTTGAAAATTAATAACGTTTTGAAAGAGAGTAACTTTATGAATTACGTTTTGAAACGAACGTCACGTCCTGCGTTAACATAAGATATTGTTAAGAGGTTATATAGGTAAGAGGTTTTTGACAACAACTTATTATTTTTTTCGAAAAACACTACCATGTGACATCTCCAGATTCAGTCATAACGTCTAGGCTGAGTTTGGGGTGTTACATTTAGTGGTATCAGTGCCATGTTACAAAACTCGACTGTGGATATGGGTTTTTAAGAAGTGATTTTTGAGAACTGAATTCTAAATGTTTTTACTGAAAGTGTGGAACACCGAGTCTCCAGCGTCGATCCAGTAAGTTTTCTAAAACTATTTTTTATAGTATATCCTGAAACTGCTATAGGTAGTATATATTGAGACTACTGTAGATAGACTATACTAAAAACACTCAAGTTAGTGTATACCGATACTGTAGTAAAACCGATAGACATTGATAGACACTGCGTTGTACGAAAACAAACATTACACTTTTAATATTTTTTTCATAAAACATCTGTTAATAAACACTGGAACTGTAAACTGATGCATAAAATTGTAAATATAGATTAACACAAATAGACTATGAGCACAAGAGGTACTCGTGGACGGGGTACAAGAGGCCATGGTAGAGGCCGTAGAGGTGCTCGAGTTGGGTCCTCATTTTCTGGAAACTTGCCTAATTTGGATACAAGTGAGACACCGGCTTCACCCGTGACCGAAACTGGGTCTCATGATCATGTGGCTGGGGACGACGCACTGTCCCAAGTCATGTTAAGGATTCTAGAGAGGGTCGTTGGACTCAATACTGGAGCTGGAGGTCGCGGGTCGATTACGGAACGACTCTGGTCTAACAGAGCTGAGCTTTTCAGAGGTATTGCTGGAGTTGCTCTTAATGTGGTAGAATACTGGATTGAGGCCACAGAGAGGATTATGAACGACCTGGACTGTACCCCTAAGCAGAAGTTGAAGGCTGTTGTATCACTGCTGCGTGATGAGGCTTATCAGTGGTGGCTCACTGTTAATGAGGGCACTCAGCCCGATCGATTGACCTGGGATTTCTTGAAGACCGCTTTCCAAGGAAAGTATGTAGGGGGCTAGCTATATGGATGCTCGTAGGAGAGAGTTCTTGAATCTAACTCAGGGGGACAGATCAGTGGCTGAGTATGAGGTTGAGCTTTTACGACTGAGCCGCTATGCGCGTGGTATGGTGGCAACTGAGTACGAGCGATGTGTTCGCTTCGAGGATGGCCTTAGGGATAATCTGAGGGTTCTGATAGCTCCACAGAGGGAGTGAGATTTTGCTGCACTGGTTAATAAGGCGAAGATCGCCGAGAAAGTGATGCGCACTGAACGCCAGAACCCTGACAGAGAGAGAGGTAGGAATAAGAGGGACTCGGAGCCCTCGACCTCCGTTCAGAGGCCTAAGAAAAAGGGTAGAGTTGATGGGTCGATCAGAGTTAGGGCTCCCATTATTGCTACTAGGCAGTCACTGTATAATGATTGTGGTAGACGCCATCAGGGCGAGTGTTGGAAAAGAATTGGGGCTTGTTTCAAGTGCGGTTCATTAGAGCACCGTATTAGAGAGTGTCCGTGGAGGTCTGATCTGATGCAAGATTTAGGTACCGGTACTGCACCACCACCGAGAATAGTTCAGCAGCCACCGAGAGGCCGTGGTCAGACCAGAGGTGGTAATGGGTTGGGCTGTGGTCAGAAAGCACCGGGCTGAGGTGCTGGTCATACTGAGGTGAGGCAATCGGCTTTAGTTTATGCTGCACGTCGCCAAGAGGATAGAGATGCTTCGGACGTTATCACAGGTACGTTCTTTATTTATAATGTACCTTATACTGCACTAATAAATATAGGATCCACTCACTCCTATATAGCTAGTACTGTGTTCGAGAATTTGGGTATCTTGCTTGAGAGCACTACGACTGAGGTACCTGTACTGAGTCCGCTGCGATAATTAGTAAAGGTAAATAAGTTGTTTAGAGACGTTCCTTTAGAGGTTCAAGGGGCTATTTTTCTGGTTGATTTGATGGAACTGCCTTTTAGAGAGTTTGATTTGATACTGGGAATGGACCGGTTGCTTAAACACCAAGTGAGCTTAGATTGTGCCACAAAAAGGGTTGTACTGAGAACTGAGGAGGATAGTGAGGTAGGGTTTTGTAGGGTTGATTATATCCCCACATAGAGTGTAGGGTTGGACAGAGATGGAGTGTAGAGGCTGGCTGGGTAGGATTTTGTGATTGCCAAATTGGTACTGTACTGATTACTGATACTGTAATGGGCTAAGGCCTAATGCATGACTGCACCTATACTGAATGGGCTAAGGCCATAACTGAAACTGGATCTGATACTGAAAAAGGGCTTAGGCCTATATTGTGATTGCTTTCTGTCTGCCTGTATATGGGATTACACACTGAGTTTTCGTAAACTCACCCTTATGATTTATCTGTATAGGTAATCCCTAGTCATAAGCGGATTGATGCGATGGAGGACTCAATGGTGGCCACACACCTATTTAATTCGACTTAGTACTCAATTATAATTTTGAATTTATTTTGAGGGTATTTTACTGTATCATGGCCTCTTTGGACTTATATTTTTAATTTGGGATTTTTAATTGATTTGATTTATAACTGCTAGTAGTAGGGATAATTGAGTTTTCAAAAAGAACCAAACGTTTTAACAAAATTCACTCAAATATGCAACTGTTTTAAAAAGCTTCTGCAATAACTGATGTTTTGAAAATTAATAACATTTTGAAATAGAGTAACTTTATGAATTACGTTTTGAAATGAACGACACGGAAGGATACGTCCTAAATTAACATAAGATGATGTCAAGAGGTTAAATAGGTAAGAGGTTTTTGACAAAAACTTATTGTTTTTTTCTTTTCGAAAAACACTACCATGTGACATCGCCAGACTTAGCCATAACGTCTAGGTCAGGTTTAGGGTGTTACATACATAATATCAAAGGAATATGGCTCAACAAATTCCCACGAAAAGTTGATTAAGGATGAGGATTTGCAACTAGATAGAAAATAAAATGATATAAAAAAAAGAATTAGATATAGGATGTGATATACTTCTTTATATGAACAAAATATCAAAAATTAGGGATTAGAGAAATTGTTTATGAGAAGAGGAGGAGAAAAGAAGAAGAATCGAAGAATTTAGGTGTGGTCAACAACTGCGGCGATGGTGAGGTGGTGGCGAGGTGGTGGTTGGGTGGCCTTTAGAGGTGGTGGAGTGGAGGAGAAATAAGGATAAAGGGTGGTGAAAACAAAATGAAATAGGAGAAAAGGGAGGAGCAAGGAGGAAGGGTGGCTAAGGGGAGAGGAGGAGAAAAAAGATGAGAAAAGAAAATTAAAAAAAATGTGTCTAGAGGCATGGCCGACCAAGGTATGCTAAGAGAGGAAAAAAGGCAATAAGGGGACAAAGGCAACAAAAGTGGATCATGGGGGTGAAAGGGGGACTATGTAATGTATGTTGACTAGAAAGAAAATAAAAGGAATTATTGCCCACAAGGCAAGTGAAGTTGACGGCTAAGGGGGTTTAACCTACTTGGAATTGTCAAAGATTAATTAAAAAATGTGGGGTCTAACTGGTAAGTCGTTGGTCCAACCCTCTTAATAACTCTATAAGGTCCAATGAATTTCGGGCTCAGCTTGACGTTGCGTCCCCAACACTGAACTCAATATCCCTCTGCCTTAAGTCGGCATAAGAGTTTTGTCAATCAGATGTTGTCTCAATCAATCCTAAATCAGTTTCACCACATTCTCGATTTCTTGCACAAAATTTGGACCCAATACTTTATTTTCCCCCATCTTAATCCAACACAAAGGTGTACAACATTTGCAACCATACAATGCTTCATAAGGAGCTATCTAAATGCTTAAGTGAAAACTGTTGTTGTATGCAAACTCGACTAATGGCAAGTGTTCCTCCCAAATGCCACTAAAGTCAATCACGCAACTCCTTAACATGTCCTCTAGAATCTATATAACTCACGTAGATTGCCCATCAGGCTGTGGATGAAAAGTTGTACTAAATTTCAATCCAGTTCCTAAAGCCTCGTGCAACTTTTTCCAAAACCAAGATGTAAACTAAGGACCCGATCGGAAATGATAAACAACGATACACCATGAAGTCTCACAATCTCTGAAATATAAAACCTTACCAACTTATGTAACGAATAATCAGTACGGACAGGTAGAAAGTGTGTTGACTTAGTTGATCCATTATAACCTAGACTGAATTCTTCTTAATAGGTGTCAAAGGCAACCCACTACCAAAATCTATGGTCACATGTTCCCACTTCCGCTGAGGAATCTGAATAGGTTGTAACAAACCAGAGGGGAATTGATGCTCAACCTTAACTTTCTGGGACATCAAACACTTACTCACATACTTGGTTACATCATGCTTTAGCCCTAGCCACTAGGACAGTTCTATCAAGTCCTATACATCTTATTCCCTCTAGGATGCATAGCATAAGGCCTACTATGCACTTCCCGAAGTATAGAATACCTCAACTCTCGATCATCGGGCACATAGTATCTCCCATGGAAGCACAAAAATCTAACAAAATTAGGGTCAAATTCGGTAGTCTTACCTTTCTCAACTTGTCTGAATCGAGTAGCAAGAGATGCATCAATAGATTGCTTTGATTGAATCTCATCCACTAGGGTAGGTCTCAATTGGAACTCTGCAAGTAAACCTCCATCATCATTCAAGCTCAACTTTCGAACATGGCTCTCAAATCAGTAATTGGTTTCCTACTCAGTGCATCACCAACAACATGTGCCTTTCCCAGATGGTACTCAAATGTACAATCATAATCCTTGAGCAACTCAATCCATCTCCTCTACCTCAAGTTTATCTCCTTTTGGGTGAGGTGGTACTTAAGGCTCTTGTGATCCGTGTAGATAATACATTTCTCATCATAAAGATAGTGCCTCCAAATCTCGAGGGCAAAAACAACAACTGTAAGTTCAAGATCATGGGTTGGATAATTACACTCATAAGGCTTAAACTGTCTCGAGGTGTAAGCCACAACCTTATCGTCTTGTATTAAAACACAACCAAAACTGATATGAGATGCATCATTGTATACCACATAATCCTTCCCAGACTCTGGCTGAATCAGAATAGGCACTTGAGTCAACACTGACTTAAGCTTTTCAAAACTCTCTTGTTGCTCTTCAGTCCACTTGAAAGGTGCACTTTTCCTCAAAAACTTGAAAGGTGCACTTTTCCACAAACCTCTTATAGTAGTCGGCCAATCCTAAGAAACTTCAGATTTCTTTGACATTCTTAGGTTACTTTCAGTCCAAGATAGTCTCAATTTTCTTTAGGTCAACACATATAGTCTCAGCTTATACTACGTGTCTCAGAAACATCTCTTCATGGTGCCAGAACTCACACTTACTCAATTTAACATATAGTAATCTCTAAGCTCTCAAACCATTACTATCTCTTTCCCAAAAGAAGTTTTCAAAGTAACCCTCTTTGTAGGGCAATCCAAACTGACTCGATGTTCAACCAACCAGTCCATTCCCAAAATAAGATCGAATTCACTGATAGATAATTTCATCAAGTCTACCGAAGATACCTCTCCTTGTATCTCTAATAAGCACCGCTTATAGATTTTTTTCACAGAAATGTATTGCCCTAAGGGGCTAAGTACAGTAACATCAATCTCCTCTACTTCTATTCCTAATTTATCAGCCATTAAGCATGAAACATATGAATAGGTTGAACCAATATCAATCAGAGCGAAATACGGTACAAAATTAACATTAAAGGTA
This sequence comes from Gossypium hirsutum, assembly GCF_007990345.1. Classification (NCBI taxonomy): domain Eukaryota; kingdom Viridiplantae; phylum Streptophyta; class Magnoliopsida; order Malvales; family Malvaceae; genus Gossypium; species Gossypium hirsutum. The sequence goes on along the minus strand of NC_053438.1, from coordinate 30,430,823 downwards.
CCTACTATGACGTCGGCTATGTCATGGATCTAGCTATATAGACTAGTATAGCTATCTAGCATCATCTCAGTTAGCACCCTAACTTGAGCTATCTACCTCTATCCAACATTACCACCCCTATTTGGACCTTAACCTCTCTGAGGCTGCAGTCCAACTCTCTGGTTCTGAGCTCAATTTTGGTTCGGTGCTTGCATCTGTTCATTCCAGAGTGGACAATCCTTGATTTTATGATCCAATTATCCACATCTAAATCATGCACCCAATCTTCTGCAGCATTCACCTAGATGCCTCTTGTTACAAATAGCACAGTATTGGGCTTTCCAACCATCAGTAGTGGTAGCAACATTCTACCTAGGCCGGTCATCTCTGGCTCACTTATTAGGTCGTGGAGCCTGGATAGTAGGATTGGCATCTCTTTGTAGGAAATCTAGCTTTGTCCTTCTTTTCATGTTCCAAACGCTTCATGTCCTCCACTATCTTGGTTTTCTCCACTAACATTTTAAAAGCCCTTTCCTGATGAGGGGCCACTAGAACCATCAGTTCATATCTTAGCTCATTCTTGAATCTGACACACCTATCTTCCTCTGTTATAACCATCCCCTAAATGTAGCGACTCAGCCGTAGAAATTCAACCACAGATTTGTCCCCCTGTCTGAGCTCAATGAACTCCAATCTGCAGGCTTCAACGTAATGCTTACCCATATATTTGTTTTAGAAAGCATCCAGAAAATATTCCCAGGTCAGTCTCTTAGCCTGGGTACGCTTCATAATAGCTTGCCATCAGCGGTAAGCCTCATTCCTCAATAGCACTTTACCCTTCAATTTCTGCTCTAGGGTACATTCCATGTCATCTAGAATTCTTTCCATAGCCTCTAACTAGTAACTAGTATTCTGCATCAGTGAGGGTTGTCCCTGCAACAGTGGGGTTGTCCTAGAAACACCATTAAAAAATTCAAATTTCTTAGATCGAAGCCTCTCTACAATAGTCCCAAGGTTTCCAGACCCACCTTTGGGTTCTAGCTACATACTGTAGTACCCTAAGCATAGCCTGCGACATAACATCGTCAGCAGGCTCTTGATGATCCTCCTCAATAGTAGGCGTGTTTTCAATATGGTTAGCCACTAGCTCAAGTTTACTAACAGATTTAGGTGTGCGCACTTGCAATGCAGACGACTCAATTTGGGTTCCCAAACCCTGCTATCCACGAGTACTCATACCACGAGTTCGAACACCTTGAGTACTCATCTTTGTTATTGGATTCTAAGTTTTATGAAGTTTTATCTGATAATTAGAAACTAGTTTTTATTATTATTTCAAGATGTTTTCAATTCTAAAAGTCTTGTCACTATAGTTTTAGAATCTATAGTTTTCAGAATCTAGAGTTTCACAGTCTATAGTATTCTATAGTTTCAAAATCTACAGTTTCACAATTTAAATATTAAGTCAGAAGTACTTATCTTAGGCCAACTTTGGAGTCCTGGATTTTTAGAACAAAACAAAACTTTAGTTCGAAAGTGAGTTTTGACTATGGCATGGATTTTTCACAAAATACATTTTTTTCTCAAATATGCATTTTTGAAAATAAACAACGGTCTGAGTTTTGAACTCGAACTCTGATACCACTAAATGTAAACCTTTAATCCCGGCCTGTAACCCCAAAACTCAGCCTAGACGTTATGGTCAAATTCCAAAAGTCACATTAAAACCCATTGAAAACTATTACTTAATAAAAATAATTATGTCTAAGTAGTTTCTGTGAAAAGCTTAAAATTTTAAATTAATATTTTATTTAGTTTCTAAAAAAAATTTATTAAAGTGCAACATTAGAAAAGTTTCATTATTTATCAAGTTATCGTTTTAAACGGTTGAATTAAAAAATTTGCAATAACTTTAAATAAGTCTTAAAAATGATTTTGATAAAAACTTTCGCAACAGATTTTGAATTTCTAGATCGAACTCTTAAAGTAGAAGTACCCATCGGATCAGTCTTGGCTTAGTGTCTTTCTTGGCAAGTAAATACATAATTACCGAGTGGTCCTTATAAACAGTCACTTTGGTACCTACAAGATAAGATCGACACATGTCAAAAGAAAACACAATAGCAAGTAACTCTTTTTCTATTACCATGTAATTCAGTTGAGCTCCTATTAGAGTCCGACTCGCATAGTACATGGGATGAAAAAATTTGTTCCTTCGCTGACCCATGACAGCTCCGATCGTGAAATCACTTGCGCCACACATCAACTCAAGTGGCAAATCCTAGTCTGGTGTGACTATTATGGGTGTCGAGACTAACCGACTCTTCAAATCGTTCAAAGCTCTTAAGCACTCCTCATCAAATTTAAACGTTGTGTCCTTATCCAATAATTTGTATAAGGGGTTAGCAACTTTGGAAAAGTCCTTGATGAATCTTCGATAGAAACCGGCATGGCCCAAAAAGCTCCTAACATCCTTTACAGATATTGCAGGTGGGAGTTTCTCAATAACATCTACCTTTGCTTTATCTACCTTGATTCCATGTCTTGCTGTCTGATGACCTAGAACAATACCTTCTCGTACCATGAAATGACACTTTTCCCAGTTAAGTACAAGGTTTGTTTCTTCGCATCGCCTTAGTACCTTGGCTAGATTGGCTAGGCAATCATCATATGTATCTCAGAATACTGAAAATTCATCCATAAAAACTTCCAAATATTTCTCAACCATGTCAGTAAAAATAGACATCATACATCTTTGAAATGTAGTAGGTGCATTACATAAACCAAATGGCATGCGCCTCAATGCAAACATACCGTATGGGCAAGTGAATGTTGTCTTGTGCTGATCTTTCGGTGCTACTATAATCTAATTATACCCCGAGTATCCATCAAGAAAATAGTAATAGTCTTGCACTGCGAGTCTATCCAGCATCTGGTCCAAAAACAGCAAAGGAAAGTGATCTCTCTTAGTTGCCTTGTTCAGCTTCCGATAATCGATGCAAATTCTTCATCCTGTAACCGTTCTAGTCTGTATCAACTCATTCTTCTCATTTTCAATGACCGTGATACCTCCTTTCTTTGGCACACACTGGTTCGGACTTACCTATGGACTATCTGAGATAGGGTAAATTATACCCGTATCTAACCCCTTGATGATTTCTTTCTTGGCTACAACCTTCATGATGGGGTTCAGTCTTCGTTGTCCATCAATCGTCCTTTTTTTGCCATCTTCTAAGATGGACTAATTTCACAAATATCGGCTATGGTCCATCTGATAGCCTTTTGGAATTGTTTCAACACCAAGATGAGTTTCTCTTATTGCTCAGTATTTAATTCCGTTGAAACAATCACAGGTAGAGTAGAAGGGTTGCCTAAATAAACATATTTCAAATGTGAGGGAAGTACCTTTAGTTCTAATTTAGGTGGCTCCTCGATTGACGCATTTGGTTGGGCATAATCCCTTTTCCCTAACTCCAAAGATTCAAAGCGGGATTGCAGATTAAATCCCCTTTGATTAGCTTCTAACAAAGCTAAGTATTCATCCTCCTCTTCATCATTTGGAGGATCTGATGTCAAAATTTGTTCCAATGAGTCCTCAACATAATTGAGTTCCTTATCCACGATTAAATCCTCTAAATCGGACATTGTAGAACAAATCATCAATTGTGTCAGGAAATCGCATGGACTTAAAAACGTTAAATGTTACTTGATCATCCTGAACACGCATAGTAAGCTCGCCCTTCTGCACATCAATAAGGGTCTTCCAGTTGCTAAGAATGGTCTTCCTAGGATTATTGGCACCTCTTTGTCTGCTTCAAAGTCTGTAATCACAAAGTCAGCAGGAAAGGTAAATTTTTCTACACGTACCAATAAGTCCTCGATTTTTCCTTCTGGATGTCCTAAGGATCGATCTTCCAATTGAAGTGTAACCATAGAAGGTTTAACTTCAAAATCCTCAACATCCTAAATATTGATATGGGCATCAAGATGATACTCACACCCAACTCACATAGTGCTTTACCATAATATGTTGCTCCAATATTGCAAGGTATGGTAAAACATCCAAGATCTTTCAATTTTGAGGGTAGTCTGTCTTGAAGATATGCACTGCATTCCTTCATTAGGGATACCGTCTCTAATTCTCCAAGCCTTCATTTTTTAGATAGGATATCCTTCATGAATTTGACGTAGTTCAGCATTTGTTCAAGTGCTTCAACCAACGGGATGTTGATATGAAGTTGCTTGAGTACGTCTAGGAACTTCTTGAATTGAATTTTCTGCTTCTGCTTTTGAAGTCTTTGAGGGTAGGGTGGTGGAGGTTTCTTTACTATAACTGGTTGATTCGTTTTCTATGGCAATTATGCATCTAACGGAGTTATTAATTTATCAGAATTAGCTGATTCAGAAGTTACCTTATCGAATTTTGCAAATTCAATTTTCGGTGAAACTAGAATTTCAACACTCTGTTGAACTTCCACTGAGTCTTGAGCGTCAACTAGCCATTCGTTATGTATGCCTAGGAAGTTTCTGAGTTTAATTGCAAGCTGGCCACTTGATTTTCCAAATTCTTAGAGAGACATCAGTTTTCGTTATGTATGCCTTTGATAGATTCTCTACGCTATTGAATGGTTCAGCTTGGGTTGGTTTCTGAGCTTCTTAGGAAAAATTAGATGGCTGAGTCAATTTTGGTTGGACATAATTGTTACTGGTTCCTACCCTTGGTTACTCTAGGAAAAATTCAGATGGTTTCGCCATGATGGGTTATAGAAATTGGATTGCAGCCCTTGTCTTCCTCAATTTTGGTTCTATTTACACATGTTATACATAGATTCTGGGTTCGATGGACATTCTTCGAACAAATGTCCTTCCCCACAATAAACACGGGCAACATTTTCAAATTGATTCAGTGGTTGTGCTACAAAACTATTACACCAATTAGTAGTAAGATTTTTTAACATTGAGGATATTGATGATACTTGAGATACAAGTGAAATAATAGCATTTACTTCATGTATTCTAGTGACTTGTCTTCTTGACGCTGCTCGATCGGTTGGCCATTGATAATTGTTACTAGGAATCCTCTCAATGATTTCATAAGCCTCATTATAAGACCTAGAAAGGAGAGCACCATTAGCAGAAGCATCCACTACCATCCTCGTGTGAGCATTAAGACCATTATAAAATCTCTCAAGTTGTATGCAATGTGGGATTTCGTGATGAGGGCACTTCCGTAATAATTCTTTGTACCTTACTCATGCCTCATACAATGACCCATCATCCATTTGTTGGAAAGCAGTGATCTCGTTCCTCAACTTAGCATTCTTGTTAGGTGGGAAATACTTCATAAGGAATTTTTCTGCTAACTCTTACCATGTTGAAATTGAGTTTGGTGGTAATGAGTTCAACCAAGCTCGAGCTCTATCCCTTAGTGAATAAGGGAACAGCTTCAATCGTAATGCATCTTCGGGTACTCCGGCTAACTTAAAAGAATCGCTCACCTCCATAAACAGTCTTAAGTGTAGGTGAGGATCTTCGGTAGGCATTCTACTGAATTGGCCCACTATTTGAAGCATCTGGAACATGACTGGCTTCAACTTAAACTATTGTGCCTCAATTTCAGGTCTCCTAATACACGGATTAAGATCATGAAATACTGGCACGACATAATGTCTCAAAGCTCTATCCCAATCATCAACAATAAGGATAAGATTTTCAACAAGGTTTGCTCCTTGATTCAGATTTTCGAAGTTCATCTCTTCAGTCCATCTCTGACTTACTTGTCTTCTTCACTGTAGAAAAGTTCGTTCAATCTTAGAGTCTGCAAGGAGTAAATCGATGATTCGATCAATACTCATAAACACCTAAAATAATCATAGAAAAATTAACTAAGTTAAAATTTGAACAGAAAAATAAACCAAAATGCAAAAACTAACAACTTCACAAATAATGACTTTTTTTAAAACATAGTCCCCGGCAATGACGCTAAAAACTTCAAACAACGAAAATGTGCAAGTGTACACAATCGCAACAAGTAGTAAAGTGACAAGTAAATGTCGAGTTATCGTACCCACAGGGACTGTGAAAAGAATTATTTATGAATGCTATTTAAAACACTTTGGTGAAGAAAAATATTTTGTTTGAAGAGGGTGATTAAAAAATAAGATTTTAAACTAAGTGAACTAAATAAATAAATCTCAAATGCACGATCTCAAAATATGATTTTAATCAAGATGACATAATTGTGTTAGATTGATTACATTTCTTAACTTAGAATTATTAAACTCATGTTTATATTGTTACGAATAAGTTCACGACAACTCGGTAATTTGCTAACTTATGAACATACTCACCTACCAAAATCCATTTATCTCTTGACTATATCCCTATGTCAATTTAACCGATTAAACAAATCTTAATAGGAAAATATGTTATTGCACATACATACTTATTAAATCAGAATAATCTCTTGTACATATCCCTATGTCAATTCAAACAATTAACTCGATTTAATAAGCACATCAAAGACTACGTGAGGTAACAAAGTATCCTTACCTTAAAACAGTTTAATCACAATAATCTTGCAAGTTATGCAAGGCAAATGTATCGTCAGATACTGTTGCTAATCTAACCCTCAGCTACCTTAGATGATTAAACATGCATTGATTAAGTACTGTGTCCATTAATTATAATTTTAATCCGTTTAAATAATTAATTCATTAGTTACCTAACAATTGTAATGCAAGAATAACTTAGTCATGATTTTACTTAATCAAGCATCTTACCGAGGCCTATAACAACATAAACACAATTTCAATTGTAACACCCCGAACCCGAGACCGTCACCGGAGTCGAACACGAGGTGTTAACAGACTTTTAAAAATTTTCCAGACACTGCCAATCTGCGTAATAGTCGTTTTAAAAATCATATCTTGAGTTTCACAACTCGAAAATCAGTTTCGTGATTTTTCCCTGAAACTAGACTCATATGCCCATCTACATATTTTTTTCTAGAATTTTTTGTCAGGCCAATTAGTACAGTTTATTAGTCAAAGTCTCCCATGTTACAGGGATCGACTACCCTGACCTTTGCGCATTACGACTTGGATATCTCCTTGTACAGGGCTCCAATACTGATGCCGTTTGTTTCTATAGAAACTAGACTCAGAGAGGAATCTATACATATATGGTATGACTCCTAATTATCTCTGGTTAATTTATAATTAATTTCCAAAGTTGGAACAGGAAATCCAGAAACTGTTCTGGCCCTGTCTCACGAGAACCTGAATATCTCTTAACATACTGTCCGTATGATTGTTTCGTTACTTTCCTATGAAAGTAGATTCATCAAGGTTTGTTTACATAATTTATTCACTATTTAATTCCATTCCTGCTATTTTTAGTGATTTTCCAAATCTACCTCACTGCTGCTGTCAGCATCTGCCTTTAAGGTAGACTTTACCTATTTCATGGTTTCCATGATTCAACTAGCCCTTTTTGCATAAATAGCACAATTTATGAAAGTGATTAACCATTCCCATGGCCAATCCTTGTCAAGCATATCCACACCAAATGATTATAACATTACACTCAAACACATATAAGCCATTTTCGCATGGCTATCCAAAATTATACAAGTCCAAAGGGTCCACGACCCACAACAAACGGGTAGTCCTATACATGCCATTTCGAAGTTCAACCAAAATTGTACCAAAAGGGGGCTTTGATAGTGTGGGCGACTTTGACCTCAAGATCCCGAGTCCGATAGCTGGAGAACCAATCTATAAAACAGAGGAGCAATGAAACGGAGTAAGCAATTTATGCTTAGTAAGTTTTGAGCAAGGAATTCCAGCACAACAAAAGTATAGCATTCATATGGCTAAACGGATAATTTCATATGCACAAATTTTCGATATCATACTTGCTTCACATTACCAACCCTTATGTACATACACAAAAGATCAACTCAGCCAAAGGCCGGTAGCTCGTTTATCAACTGAGCGAATACTTATTTGTAAGGGCTCAACTAAATTCGCGCACATACGAAACATACCTCAATGTTGGGATGTTTCGAGAGTATTAACTAGAATTTTACAGCAAGTTCATTCATTCCCAAATCACGTACCTTCGGAATTTAACTGGATATAGCTCCTCGTTCAAATGCCTTCGGGACATAGCCCGGTTATAGTAATTCGCACAAATGCCTTCGGGACTTAACCCGGATTTAGTAATTCGCACAAATGCCTTCGGGACTTAACCCGGATTTAGTAACTCGCACAAATGCCTTTGGGCTTAGCCCGTAATTAGTATCTCGCACAAATGCCTTCGGATCTTAGTCCGGATATGGTCACTTAGCACAAAGCCTTCGGGACTTAGCCCGGACATCATTCAAATAACCATGCACATTTAACAATAAATCATGGCCCATTCGTATTTCATTTTCGTTAGCAAAACTCAAACACAAGACATTTATCATTCTTGCAAATTCGACTCAATAGCCACACAAAGAGCATGATTTTAATTTGCTTAAAACATGATCTAATCACATCATAATTTAAGCTCTTTTACTCAAGAACTTACCTCGGGTGTTGTCGAACGATTCCGATAGCTATTCGACCACTTTTTCCTTCCCTTTATCGGATTTAGTTCCCCTTTGCTCTTGAGCTTAATTAAACAAATAAATTGATTTAATCATTTGAGCATCGAAAAGAGGAACACAAGGCACTTAGCCCATATCTATACATTAGACATTAAGGTCACATATGTACGGAATCATGAATCAAACTCAACATTTTTTTTGCTAATTTTTTCCCCTTGGCCGAATATGCATGTCTACTTTGGGGCCGATTTCAACACTTAATACATTCTACAAGTATGGTCACTTGTATTGACTAAACACCCTTTTGTTTCAAGTTCAAAACTTGGCTAATACACACATATATACACTAGTAAAGCATCCTCTCCCTTTCCATCAATTTAGCACATGCATTACTCATTAACCTACAAAAATCATATTCGGCCTTAGCACACAACTTGCTAGCCGATTCTTCCCCATCTAGCAACCAATGCACATATGTGCTCACTCAAAAATGCTAAAAAGGAGAGTCAAGAATCATCAATCCACCATCACATGCATCATTAACAAGCTTCATATTTAGCATGCAATGGCATTAACACAAAATCCACCTAGGTCGAATCTTAACTCATCTTCATGCCTCATCACCACAACATCAAACATCAACCAAGAACGATGCATCCATGGCCGAGTGTCATTTCCATCACATAGCAAGATTTAGACCATGGGCTAGGTAGAACTCAAGCTAACAACTAAAATATGCATGAATCTCAAAGAATAATATCAAACATACCTCAATCTAGTTACATGCATGGCCAAACTTCCTCCTAATCCTCTTCCAAACCAAACATGAAGCAAGAACTCCTTCCTCCTTCCTTAGAATTTTCGGTCAAAAGAGGATGAAAAAGGATGAACAAGTTTTTCTTTTCCTTTCTTTAGCTCACGGCAATGGGGGGGAAACAACCACTCATTTTTTTGTTTTTCCTTTCTTTATTACCCATACTCCTTATTTTATTTTTTTCCTACATACCTCACTAGGCCAACATGTTCCCAACATGTTTCCACCCATAGCATGGCCAACCACTAGCTCAAATTTTGGGTAATTTGACATGCAAACCCATCATTTTCACAACATGCATTAATAGACCATTTTAAATTAGCCTATCATATTTTCACCATGTCTCATATCGATCCCTATTTAATAATTTCTCATGCAATTGGCAAAATTGGAGAATGAAACTTCCACATACTCATGTACACACATAATAAGCATAGAATATGGAAATCAATTATTTTTATGACACGGTTTTGTGGTCCCGAAACCACTTCCCGACTAGGGTCAATTTTGGGCTGTCACATCAATAATTTTAACAAACGAAACGCAATCAACCTAACATGAATTAAATTCAAGATAAATTGATTAAATTAACCATTCCAGCAACATAAATATTCATAGATATGTTCAACATAACAACAACAAAAATTAAAGAGATAGGGAATAGGAATCAAATTCGGTGTTTTTCCGTAGCTTGAATAGTTTCTCTATTCTTCCTTCTCCATTGTCCTCATTGACCAAGGCTGCTATGAACACTTAATTTCTTCTCCAAATAGCTGATGAATGCCCCTTTCCCAAGTGGAGAAATCGGCAAAAGAGCAAGGGAATTTTAGAATGGAAAGAAGAGAGAAAGTGGAAAAAAGAGAGGAAATATGTGAATGCTTGAGGTGTGTTTCTAAAATGACCAGCCTAAGGGGGTTTTATAGCTGAGGAGGGCTACAAAAAATAGCTAAAATTATCAGCCAAGGAGCCCTCCCTTGGCCGGCCACACATGTGGCAAGGTTGATGGTTTCAACTTTGCTAATTTAGGCTTGGGGCAAATCTATAAAGCCACCAATTGTGGAGGGGTTTGAATGCAACTTGAAAAGTCTTCAAGGGCCTCTTTGCAAGCTTAAACAATCAGGTCAGCTCCTAGGACGATCTTTGGGCTGTCCATTTCTTGGTCGGTTTAGTTCAACTAGACCACTTTTTCATAATTAATTAATAATAATTTATTAACCCAAATTAAATTGGATATAAATTAAAATTAATTATATTATGAATTAATACATATAATTTTGGACCGTCTTAGGTAGAATTTTAGTTCACCTCGATACTTCAAATTGCTTCTCGGTTTTGTGCTTCTAACAGTGTCTGTTGAGCCATTTTTTGCCCTTTGTGCAAATCTGTCGGACCTTTGGAATAATTTCCCTCAATACACCAACTTACTTTGCTTTCACATGCTCCTTTGTACATCTATTTTCTTTCAAATACATGTGCTCTCTCTTTTTTTGAGCATTTTACTATATGTACTACAATTTTTAGAGCATTTGATACTTCTTTCAACTCCCCCAAACTTATTTTCCAAGAATATTCTGAATAGTACTGAGTCTAGTGTTTCGGAAAATTTAAAGATAATTAAGAGAGAAGTGATGGCTAAATATTGCAAGGGTTCAAATAAAATTAGGTCATATAGTCTCAAAGTTGGGTTTCAAAGGATAAAATTTCATCAAGGTTGGCTTGAAAGGCTCAAACGGTCCAAACAAGAGTTGCCTAAATCATTTTCCACATTCCATGCTTCCTAGGATTTTGCCTCAAGAAACTACTAAGTCAACTCTAAAGACTTAAACTTTCATGCATGCCTACCTTTCTTAAGGAACTAAAATATTTATGGTACAATTTGCATGCTTTATTAAAAATACATTTATATCATTATTTAGCTAACATAACAATTTATTGAAATAATAGAACTTTATTTATACTGAAGTTTAGCATACTTAACAAAATTTCAAATTATTGAACAAAATATATCCTAATCATAATTAAAATAACTATTTATTCTGAATGGAAATCATTTCAATTTTTCGGTCCCCCTACTTAAAATGAATAATGTCCTTATTGTTTAAAGTGAATAGATACTATACACTAGGTAGGATTCTAGAAAAGAGGAGGTGAGTCAATTTGACTGCTTAAGTACCGAGCTCTTTCTAAATCCAATCCTAGACATGTATATATCTATTGCCACACTTTCCACTTCGCGACTTGTTCAATTTTATTAATGATTCCATCTCTTGTTTTATTATACAAAAATTCCTAATTAACTTTATCCTAAAATAACCTAAGAACATAAAAATAAAGTCAAGATCCCCCCTTTATTTATTTGCAGATCCTTCCGAATTTGACTCATCTTTTGCTCCATCATTATTGTCTTTGCATGAATCACTTCGCTCCTTTTTCGATCATGGGCTCCATGGTTCAATTATGTAATCTGGAAACTCAGGCATAAAAATAAATTGGTCATTGTAAATTTTCGTAACAGCACTTCTCATCGAGTCATCCCTTATTTTTTATTATTTCCAGTAAGCTTGTTGCTGCCACTGCATATGTTGCATTATGTCCATTAACTTTGACAGTTCATCTCGAAGATCTGGGCAAGGCGGTTGAGCTTTGAACATTGAAGTCTCAATATCAGGTTCAGCTTCAGGTTCCATTGGTTCCACGTTATCAGGGACTTCAGCCGATTGCACTAGCTCGATCTATGTGGGATCTTCTTCTTCTTCTTTTTCGGGATCCTCACTTTCTTCAACTCATTGTTGTAGAATAGAGTCTCCAACTATTCGATAGAGGTCCCAATCTGTGATTGTGCCCTGGCTATAGCCTATCTTCTTTACGTTTGCAAGAATTTTAGCTTTAAGCATAGAATTGTTATTGTAAAGGGAAAGTAAGCTGGGTCAGAACGTGAATGTCTAACGACACAATTTTGTATTTCCCTCAAGATGATTTTCCCACATCAATGGTCTTCCCAGTTTCAATCGAGTATAATAAGACCATTTGCTCTAATGAGATTGTAGTCCCATGTGAGCTAGGTATAAGGCTGAATTGGAGGAAGTAGAACCATACCTTTGCGAGTGGTGTCAAATATTCTCTTCGACAAGTGTGGATTCCTTGCTTTGACACAATCCACTTAGAACCTGGAACTGTACGTTCCTCGAGAATTTCTTGCAAATTTTCAAGCTCTCTATTTCTCATCAAGGAGGAATATCCGTCATTTTTGAAATCAGGCAATTCAAAGAACTCATTAATAGCGTTTGAAGTTATTGGTACCTTGATTCCACGAACTGAAACTTCCGTCAACTCACTTGAGGTTAAATTCACATAGAATTCATGCACTAACTCCTCATCCACACTAAATCTCTTCTCAAAAAACAACTCCCAATTGAGAGTTTCAGCAACTTGACGAATACGCGCCATAAAACCAATATAGTTGCTTTCTTTCAATATGAAACATTTCTCTAGATGCATCTGTTGATTCTTGAATATACTCTCGTATCTTGCTTTGGCTTCTTCACAGTGGAACTAGTTTTGTGATTCGTCAATTTGGGCAGATGCCTGAGTTCTCTTACGAGGCATGATTAACCTGATCATAAGATGGTAACAATTATTTTCTCAAAAATTTAATTAATATAAAATATTAATAATTCAATAAATTGAAAAAATTAGATAATTAAATTAAAATTTAGGAGAAAAATTGGTCTTACCACCTTTTTTGTAAAAATTAAGAGCTCTTAAGAAAAATAATTTTGAATTAAAAGATGGCAAATTAAAATAGGTTGAGGGGTTTTTGGCTAAGGATAAGTGAAAGGGTAGTGTGCCGCTCGGGTATGCAAGGCAGCAGCACGCAGCAGGGGATGGATGTGAGTAGCGTGCGGATCGTTGAGCAGGCCTAGTGTGGGCGCGCGCAGGGTGCTACTGACCGATCAGCTGAGCGATGCTGTGGCTAGGAAATTGTTAGGAGGTTTCGGCACTTAAGGGTTTTGGTGTTTTTGGAGGGAATGGTGTTTGAATGAAAAAAAATAAGAATAGATGGGTGGAATTTATAGTGAAAGGAGGAGCTAGAGTAGAATTCTTAAAAAGTCTAAGATCTAATTCTACTCAAAGTAAATAACAATAATTAATATAATGCATATTAAATTATTATTTGCTATTAATTTATTAAGATAAAAACTTATCGAATAAAATATGATTAAATTAAAACTAATCCTAACTTTAAATAAAGTTGATAATAATTAATATATATTATAATGGATATAATTATATATTAAAGATTATCATCTTTTCGGCTTTTCTTTTTTTTATTGAACAAAAAAAATTATTCTAGATGTTTTTTGAAAATATTTATAAAAAAAGGCATCTAATTTTTAATATTTACAAAAAGAGCAACCAAATTTTTTAAAATAATTCAATTAAGTTCCTAGACTTAATGAAAATTCAAAATTGAGTTTATTTTGTCCTTTAAGGAATAATTTCTTAGGAAATTATGTTAAAATCAATTCCCTGGAAAGATTGGAGAGGTCACAAGCAGTCCCGCTTAAGTTCCAATCTCCTAGACATAATGTATTTAAACATACTAATCCCGAAAATATACCTTAAATCATTTATTCAAATACAGGAAAAAGAAAAATTAAATATTTGATAAAATGAACGAGATTTGATTCCGTTCAATTTTATCTCCCTAGTAATATTTCAAGCATTGAGCATTAACTCAAAAATTACCTCCCTTACCTTGAAGTTCAACAACTTCGTATGGATAGACTCAATGAATCATAAATGGACCGGACCAACGTGATTTTAACTTACCTAGAAAGAACCTTAATCTTGAATTGAATAACAAGACTTGCTGACCTGCTTCAAATTCTCGAACTCGAATGTGCTTGTCATGCCATTTCTTGAGTATCTCCATAAGTAATTTGGCATTCTCGTATGAAGACATTCGGAATTCTTATAACTCGTTAAGTTGAAGAATTCGTTTCTCTTTGGCACTTTTAAGATTCAAGTTGAGTCATTGGAGAGCCCAGTAAGCTTTGTGTTCTAACTCAAGGGCAGATGGCAAGCTTTCCCAAAGACTAACCTATAGGGTGACATCCCTAAGGGTGTCTTGTATGTTGTCCTGTAAGCTCATAAAGAATCATCCAGTCTTTTGGGCCAATCTCGTCAGTTCGGGCAAACTACCTTCTCAAGTATGCCTTTGATCTCCTTGTTTGCCAATTCAGCTTGCCCATTCATCTGCGGATGGTAAGCTGTAGCGACCTTGTGTTTCACTCCATGTTTATCTAATAACCATTTCAACCACTTGTTCACAAAATGGGACCCTTCATCACTGATGATGGCTCTTGGGGTTCCAAACCTAGTGAACACATGTTTCTACTAAAACTTTAATACAACCTTAGCATTTTTTGTTTGATATTCCTCTGCCTCAACCCACTTAGACACATAGTCTACTGCTACTAATATGTACTTGTAACCAAAAGACAGAGGGAAAGGACCGACAAAGTTAATACCCCAAACATCGAATAATTCTACCTTAATGATGTTTGTTTGAGGCATCTCATTTCTGTTGGTGACATTTTCAACTCTTTGACATCGATCATAACCCTTTACGTAAGCATATGCATCTTTGAATAGTGTTGGCCAAAAGAATCCGGCTTGCAATACCTTGGCTGCAATACGTGTACCTCCGAAGTGTCCCCTACTCGGATCTGAGTGACAATGGTATAAAACTTATGTACATCATCTGCTGCCACGCATCTCCTGATCATTTGATCTGTACACTTTTTAAACAAATACAGTTATTCCTAGAAATATTACTTCACATCATGAAGTAACTTTTTCTTTTGATGATACGTCTTATCAATCGGCATCAAACCACAAGCTAAAAAGTTAGCAATATCAGCAAACCAAGGGGTATCATGGACATGATTTACCTTCAGTATGTGTTCATCAGAAAACGTCTCTCGAATTGGTATAAGAGGAGAGTTCCCTTCTTGCAGCTCCAATCTGGACAAGTGGTCTGCTACTTGGTTTTCCACTCCATTTCGATCTTGAATTTCTAGATCAAACTCTTGAAGTTGAAGTACCCATTGGATCAATCTCGGCTTAGCGTCTTTCTTGGCAAGTAAATACTTAATTGCCGAGTGATCTGTATATACAGTCACTTTGGTACCTACAAGATAAGATCGAAACTTGTCAAAAGCAAACACAATAGCAAGTAACTCTTTTTCTGTTATCATGTAATTCAGTTGAGCTCCTGTCAGAGTCCGACTCACTTAGTACATGGGATGAAAAACTTTGTTCCTTCGTTGACCCATGATAACTCCGATCACAAAGTTACTTGCGTCACACATCAATTCAAATGGCAAATCCCAGTCTGGTGTGACTATTATGGGTGCCGAGACTAACCGACTCTTCAAATTGTTGAAAGCTCTTAAGCACTCCTCATCAAATTTAAACACTGTGTCCTTCTCCAATATTTTGCAAAAAGGTTTAGCAACTTTGGACAAGTCCTTGATAAATCTTCGATAAAAACTGACGTGGCCCAAAAAGCTCCTAACACCCTTTACAGATATTGCAGGTAGGAGTTTCTCAATAACATCTACCTTTGCTTTATCTACCTCGATTCCATGCCTTGCTATCTGATTCCCTAGAACAATACCTTCTCGTACCATGAAATGGAACTTTTCCTAGTTAAGTACAATGTTTGTTTCTCCGTGTCGCCTTAGTACATTGGTTAGATTGGCTAGGCAATCATCATATGTATCTCCGAATACTGAAAAATCATCCATAGAAACTTCCAAATATTTCTCAACCATGTCAGTAAAAATAGACATCATACATCTTTAAAATGTAGCAGGTGTATTACATAAACCTAATAGCATGCACCTAAATGCAAATGTACCGTACGGGTAAGTGAATGTTGTCTTGTGCTGATCTTTCGGTGCTACTGTAATCTGATTATACCCCGAGTATGCATCAAGAAAATAGAAATAGTCTCGCCCTGTGAGTCTATCCTGCATCTGGTCCAAAAATGGCAAAGGAAAGTGATCTTTCCTAGTTGCCTTGTTTAGCTTCCGATAATCGATGCAAATTCTCCATCCTGTAACCATTCTGGTCGGTATCAACTCATTATTCTCATTTTCAATGATTGTAATACCTCCTTTCTTTGGCACGCACTGGTTCGGACTTACCTAGTAACTATCTGAGATGGTGTAAATTATACCCGCATCTAACCACTTGATGATTTCTTTCTTGAGTACGTCCTTCATGATGGGGTTCAGTTTTCATGGTCCATCAATTGTCCCTTTTTTTCCAACTTCTAAGATAATCTTGTGCATGCATACAGATGGACTAATTCCGTGAATATCGGCTATGGTCCATCTGATAGCCTTCTTGAATTGTTTCAACACCAAGATGAGTTCCTCTTCTTGATCAGTAGTTAATTCTACATATAAACATATTTCAAATGTGAGGGAAGTACCTTTAGTTCTAATTTAGGTGGCTCCTCTATTGACGCTTTTGGTTGGGCATAATCCCTTTTCTCTAACTCTAAAGATTCAAAGCAGGATTGCGGATTAAATCCCCTTTGATTAGCTTCTAACAAAGCTAAGTATTCATCCTCCTCTTCATCATTTGGAGGATCTGATGTCAACATTTGTTCCAATGGGTCCTCAACATAATTGAGTTCCTTCTCCACAATTAAATCCTCTAAATCGGACACTGCAAAATAATCATCAACTGTGTCAGGAAATCGCATGGACTTAAAAACGTTAAATGTTACTTGATCATCCTAAACACACATAGTAAGCTCGCCCTTCTCCACATCAATAAGGGTCCTTCCGGTTGCTAAGAATGGTCTTCCTAGGATGATTGACACCTATTTATCTACTTCAAAGTCTAGAATCAAAAAGTCAGCAGGAAAGATAAATTTGTCTACACGTACCAATACGTCCTCGATTTTTCCTTCTGGATGTGCTAAGGATCGATCTACTAATTGAAGTGTAACCGTAGTAGGTCTAACTTCACCTATCCCCAACTTCCTAAATATTGATATTGGCATCAATTTAATACTCGCACCTAAGTTACATAGTGCCTTACCACAATATGTTGCTCCAATATTGTAAGATATGGTAAAACATCCAGGATCTTTTAATTTTGGGTGTAATTTATCTTAAAGATATGCACTGCATTCCTTCGTTAGGGCTACCGTCTCCAATTCTCCAAGCCTTCATTTTTTAGACAGGATATCCTTCATGAATTTGACGTAGTTCGGCATTTGTTCAAGTACTTCAACCAACGGGATGTTGATATGAAGTTGCTTTAGTACATCTAGGAACTTCTTGAATTGAATTTCCTACTTCTGCTTCTGAAGTCTTTGAGGGTAAGGTGGTGGAGGTTTCTTTACTAGAACTAGTTGATTTGTTTTCTGTGGCAATTATGCATCTAACGGACTTATTAGTTGATCAGAATTAGCTGGTTCAGAAGTTACCTTATCGGATTTTACAAATTTGATTTTCGGTGAGACTGGAATTTCAACACTCGGTTGAACTTCCACTGAGTCTTGAGCGTCAGCTGGCTCCTTCTCAACTTCGAAAGAAGAGCACCATTAGCAGAAGCCTCTACTACCATTCTTGTGTGAGCATTGAGACCATTATAAAATGCCTCAAGTTGCAAGCAATGTGGGAATCCGTGATGAGGGCACTTCCATAATAATTCCTTGTACCTTTCTCATGCCTCATACAATGACTCATCATCCATTTGTTGGAAAGTAGTGATTTAGTTCCTCAACTTAGCACTCTTGCTAGGCGAGAAATACTTCATAAGGAATTTTTCTGCTAACTCTTACCATGTTGAAATTGAGTTTGGTGGTAATGAGTTCAACCAAGCTCGAACTCTATCCCTTAGTGAATATGGGAACAACTTCAATTGTAATGCATCTTCGGGTCCTCCGGCTAACTTGAAAGAATCACCCACCTCCATAAACAGTCTTAAGTGTAGGTAAGGATCTTCGGTAGGTGTTCCACTAAATTGGTCCACTGTCTGAAGCATCTGGAACATGACTGGCTTCAACTCAAACAGTTGTGCCTCAATTCCGGGTCTCCTAATACCCGAATTAAGATCCTGAAATATTGGCACGACATATTGTCTCAAAGTTCTATCCCTACCATCAGTAATAACGATAGGATTTTGAGCAAGGTTTGCTGCGTTTACTTGATTCAAATTTTCAAATTTCATCTCTTCAGTCCTTCTTTTACTTGCTTGTCTTCTTCGTTGTCGAAAAGTTCGTTCAATCTCAAGGTCTACCGAGAGTAAATCGATGATTCAGTAAATACTCATAAACACCTGAAATAATCATAGAAAAATTAACTAAGTTAAAATATGAACAGAAAAATAAACCAAAATGCAAAACTAACAACTTCACAAATAATGACTTTTTTAAAACACAGTCCCTGGCAACGGCACCAAAAACTTGGAATGACGGAAATGTGCAAGTGTATACAATCGCAACAAGTAATAAAGTGACAAGTAAATGCCGAGTTATCGTACCCACAGAGACTGTGAAAAGAATTATTTATGAATGCTATTTAAAACACTTTGGTGAAGAAAAATATTTTGTTTGAAGAGGGTGATTAAAAACTAAAATTTTAAACTAAGTGAACTAAATAAATAAATCTCAAATGCACGATTTCAAAATACGATTTTAATCAAGATGACATAATTGTGTTCGATTAATTACATTTCTTAACTTAGAATTATTAAACTCATGTTTATATTGTTACGAATAAGTTCACGATAACTCGGTAATTTGCTAACTTATGAACATACTCACCTACCAAAATCTATTTATCTCTTGACTATATCCCTATGGCAATTCAACCGATTAAACAGATCTTAATAGGAAAATATGTTATTGCATATACATACTTATTAAATCGAAATACTCTCTTGTACATATCCCTATGTCAATTCAAACAATTAGCTCGATTTAATAAGCACATAAAAGACTATGTGAGGTAATAAAGCATCCTTACCTTGAAACATTTTAATCACAATAATATTGCAAGTTATGCAAGGCAAACGTATCGTTAGATACCGTTGCTAATCTAACCCTCAGCTACCTTAGATGATTAAACATGCACTGATTAAGTACTGTGTCCATTAATTACAATTTCAATCCGCTTAAATAATTAATTCATTAGTTACCTAACAATTGTAATGCAAGAATAACTTAGTCATGATTTTACTTAATCAACCATCTTACCGTGGCCTATAACAACATAAATGCAATTTCAATAATTTTAACAAATGAAATGCAATCAACCTAACACGAATTAGATTCAAGATAAATTGATTAAATTAACCATTCCAACAACATAAATATTCATAGATAAGATTAGCATAACACCAACAAAAATTAAAGAGATAGGGAACAAGAATCAAATCTAGTGTTTTTCCGCGGCTTGACTTGTTGCTCCGTTCATCCTTCTCCGTTGTCCTCTTCGACCAGCTACTATGAACACTTAATAGTTGATCCAAATAACTGATGAATGCCCTTTTCCCAAGAGGAGAAATCGGCATAAGAGTAAGGAAATTTTGGAATGGAAAGAAGAGAGAAAGTGGAGAGAAGAGAGGAAAGATGTGATTGCTTGAGGTGTGTTTCTAAAATGACCAGCCTAAGGGGGTTTTTATAGCTGAGGAGGGCTACTAAAAATAGCTAAAACTAGTAGCCAAAGAGCCCTCCCTTGGCCGGCCACACATGTTGCAAGGTTGATAGTTTCAACTTTGCTAATTTAGGCTTGGGGCAAATCTATAAAGCCACCAATTGTGGAGGGGTTTGAATGCAACTTGAACAAGTCTTCAAAGACCTCTTTGCAAGCTTAAATAATCATCTAATAAGCTTATTTGGGTAAGCTCTTGGGACTATTTTTGGGCTATCTATTTCTTGGTCAGTTCAGTTCAACTAGACCACTTTTTCATAATTAATTAATAATAATTTATTAACCCAAATTAAATTAGATATAAATTAAAATTAATTATATTATGAATTCATACATATAATTTTGGACCGTCTTAGGCTGAAATTTAGTTCACCTTGATACTTCAAATTTCTTCTCGGTTTTGTGTTTCTAACAGTGTCTACCGATCCATTTTTCGCCCTTTGTACAAATCTGTCAAAAATAACTAAAATTCATCATAATTAATTATAAAATTAACTAAAATTCAACATGTTCATATTTTAAGTGCACTTTAATTATTTTGTAAAAAATAATTACTTTTTTTTACAAGAATTTTATCAAAACTGTATGATTTTAAGTTAAAAAGAGTATGTAAAAATGTGTAAATTTTCGTGTTTCCAAAACTCCAAAAAGCACTTGGAAATTTCGATAGAAGAAAAGAAATGAAGTTTTCTAAAAGATAATCAAAGAAATTACAAATAGAAGATAAAAAGAACAAGTAAAGAAATGTGTTTTTGTGTAGTGAAATTTGAATATTGGTTTAGTTTAATGTGGTGATGTTACGGTGGTTGAATAGTGGTGGAGTGGTGGTTGTATGGTGATGGTTCGGTGGTGATTTGGTGGTTGTTAGGTGGTGTTTAAGGTTGAAGATGGAAAATTAGGCAAAAATGAAATAAAAATGCAAGAGGGAGCAACCAATATGGGCGACACAAGGAGGAGAAAAGAGAAAAAATTTATGAAAAGAAAACAGAATGAGAGTGTGAGAGAAGGAGGAGTGGATGGTCACCAAGGGTAAGCTCCCAACAAAGCAATCAAGAAATGAGACAAGAGAGTTAGGAAGAGTAATGCACAATAAATTTGGGAGTTTCATCTTTTCAAAATTCAAAGTGTGGAGTTATGAAAAAAATGATGAGTAGGAGTTACATGTAAAGGATGGACGATTTTTGCATGAAAAAGGTTGAGTAAATTTTGCTTGAATTTAAAAAAAATAAAATGATATTATGGAGGCTAGAACTTGGGTCTTTTATGAGTTACTAAAGCTACTTAACCACTACACGACTTCTCATGCTTGTTTAATAACTAACAACATTTAATAGAATTTTGGGATGTGACACGGCCTAGACGTTATGGTCGAATCTCGAAGATCACATTGGCCATGTTGTTGGCGTAGAAAATCTTTTAACTATTTTCTCTTTAATAATCATCATCATTTTAAAACATCATTTTGATTTGCTTTAAGAAAACCCAAGTATTGTCAAAATTGTTTATCTTTAGAAAAGACTCAAGTATTGATGGTTTACAGAAAACATCATAATTCAAGTAAATGTCGCAATGTAAAAATAACACAACACATTCGTCATTTTGAAACTATATGTTTAATATATGTTGTAAAATCTCAATTTAATAAGTAGGTACTATTGAGTTTCGAAAATGAAGTATTGAGTTTGAAAATACAATCGTTGAGTTGAGTTTGGCCTTATTATGAAATCTCCAATTTTACTTATCAATTTCATAAATCGTCTTAAGTGATAGTTTAAAAATTCAAATCATGCGAAACAATCCAAAATCCAAAAGAAAGTCCCAAGCCACAGTCCATAAAATAAAAACAATTCCCAAAATATCAAGTACCAAAATATAATAGTTTTTCTAAAAATTTTCGAGTGCACCTCCATAAGATGAGCGCATCCTAATCTCGATTATTATCTAAGGAGTCAAAAACATAAAGGGATGAGCTTTTTAAAACCCAATGTGGTTACAAATCATATCAATAGAAATTAATACAGAACATCATCAATTTAACAGATCACATATATACATAAATATACCACCGTAGAATCACATTTATCATAATGCCTAATGATGATGTCAATGCAACACTTTTCAGAAACAGTGTAGATTTTTCATAAAACAGTTCCTACCCATCTTCCTTACATACCATAATGAGTTCCCCAAAATTCGTCTATCCAATAACACACCAATAATGTGGACAAGCCACCAGTTATTGCAGTCGAGCTACTAGAAACAAAATATTGTGGTCGAGCCACCAAATAATGCAGATATACTGGCAGATATAGAATATTATGGTCAAGCCACCATAAATTGTAGATTATTAAACTATTAGAATCTTCCTCCTTACAACATTATCCCAACCCTATGTATGTGATATGGCATACAGGAAAAAAAATCAATCGGCATGCTTTACATGCGAATTAGATCCTATTACGATTTATCACAGTGGCATGTTTAACATGTGAATTAGAATCAGAATAATGGCATGCTTAACATACGAATCATAATCAGAATGATAGCATGCTCAACATGCAAATTAGAATATCAATAAATCAATGTCATGTTTATAATACATGCATAACCAATATCGCCTTATATCACATATCATTAGTATTAGGAAAACATACAATATTATGTTTATCAGAAAAATCATATAATCACATAATCACAAGCAAACATCACAGATCTGAAGTTTTGAATCACTTACTTGGAATCCTTATTTTTATCGGATTTTATCAATCTATATGAATACTTAGTGTATTCACCCATTTTCACTTTTCAAAAATTTTATTAAAAAATTATTTAATCTTTTCATATATATATATTTAGAATAAAAATAATATCATATATTTTATCAAGGAAAATCCTAACACCTGATTTTGCAAATCCGATGACAACGACTCTATTTCCAACTTCTAAAGGAAGAGATCAAATCTTGAATCCTTACATATAAAAATTCATATCGTATTAGAACAAGTTATTTTAATGAATAATCCTCAATTTACGATTTGGTGAAATATTTACGAAATCGATTGTACAATTGCACACTTCCAAAAGTGGGGGTATGGATCTAGGATTTTCGAATAGCACTTCATAATATCCAATAAACCGAATGGTTAGTATTTTCGTTATCGAATATATATAAAAATAAATGAGAGAATATTATAGACGGAGGATCGTCCAAACTTACATAATATGAAGGAATAGGGCTCAACAACTTCCCATGGAAAATTGATTAGACAGGAGGATTTGCAACTAGACAAAAAATAACATAATATAAAAAAAAGAATTAGAAATAGGATGTGATATACTCCTTTTTATGAACAATTTGCATACAAAGAAAAATAGAAACAAATATTGGCTCATTGGTTGTGTAATGTTTAAACTAATACTAAGCAGTATTATGTGGTTGGATCGTAATACGAAAAGACAACTTGTATTAGAAGATGAACTTAAACATGTCTTTAGTCTAATTAGAACCAATTGAAAGAATCATATGTTGTCTGCCAAGTCCAATTAGGGAGATGCTTTGTGTTAGGCATCGGAGTGGATGACTCCTAAAAGATAGAGACATAGATGTGACTGACTAGACTGGTAGTACATCAGATTGCACCCAAGAAGAATAGATCTTAAATCTGTTTATGGATATATTGACTTGTGACATTCATAGTGTAGCATACTGAAATCCTAAATAGATGACGGACTATGTATGAGTGACTCATATACTTTGATGTAAGTAAAAGCCTAAGTTCAAATAAATAAGAAACTGAAAGTTGGTGCATTGGGTATACAATGTAACACCTATGTCCGATCGACCACTAAATCCGGGTATAGAGTGTCACAACTTAAAATTGATTGAATGAACAAAAACATTTGAAAATTTCTTTAAGACTTAAATTATAGCGTACCTTTCAAACTAAAATGTTACCAAAATAAATAATAATAAATGATCAAATCAAAAATACTTCAGGTAATAAAACAAGGTTTAAACAAATAGTGGATAAAGCCTTGTAAATATTGATTGATTATATATATAACATAAAATGGATTGTTTGCCAAACGAAGTTTCAAGTGCATCATTGGCAGTTAAATACATTTTGACGATTCAAATATGATCTCATAAACAATAAGACTTTATAGTTTGACATACCAAAATAAGTGACATTTCTTCTCAAAGTAGAATTAAGGCGATAGATATAAAATATTACAGGAGTTGATTAAAACAAAACTACACGCCACCCGCCCAAAAAGTCATACATGATACTACAAACAAACGAGTAGCTCACTGGCAACAGTAACTTTGGCATAGTCCCCTCCTTCAGATCCTTTTTCTAATTAACTTGCCTTAAAAGGAAAAAAACAAAGTAAGTTCAAACAAACTTTGTGAGTTCCAAGTGTGATCATAAACAATATACAAGAATTTCGCCGTTATAAGGCACAAAAAGATATTCACCTTTTAGAGAGATTCAAACGTAATAATCATAAT
>NC_053438.1:29944239-30080824 GCF_007990345.1 Gossypium hirsutum | reverse complement strand
ATATCAAACATCGAACAAAGTCGGAATGTCCGTTTCATACCATGCCACCAAATTGACGTTTCAAATCGTTGTACATTTTCGTACTCCCGGGTGAATTGACATTCGGCTACAATGGGCTTCGTTCAGAATCATCGAAATGAGTTCCGAATTCCTTGGAACACACAAATGATTTCTGAACCTCAAACAATCATCATCATCAATTTGAAAACTCCGATTCCTCGTTCGGAACACACTTAGCCCATTTTGCAACCAATTCATCATCGACTTTCTGAGCTTCACGAATTTGATGAGTCAATAATGGTTTAGCTTTTAATTCAGCTACTAACACATTGTCTGGTAGAACAGACAAATGCACGTTCATCGCTCGTAAAGCAAACAATGACTTCCGGCTTAAGGCGTCCGCAACCACGTTAGCCTTTCCCGGTGGTAATCAATGACAAGCTCGTAATCTTTCAACAACTCAAGCCAACGTCTTTGTCGCAGATTCAAGTCTCGTTGAGTCATCAAATATTTGAGACTTTTGTGATCCGAAAATACATGGCACTTCTCACCAAACAGATAATGTCGCCATATTTTTAAAGCAAACACGATGGCAGCTAGTTCGAGATCATGGGTCGGATAATTCCTCTCGTGTGGCTTCAATTGTCTCGACGCATAGGCCACGACTCGACCTTCTTGCATCAATACGCAACCCAACCCAAGTAGGGATGCGTCACTATAAATGACAAACTCTTTACCTGATTCGGGTTGCACCAAAATTGGAGCTTCAGTCAAATGAGTTTTAGTTGGTCGAAACTTTTCTGACATTTCTCCGTCCACTCGAACTTAACATCCTTTGAAGTAGGTTCGTCATTGGTGTGGCTATCATCGAGAAACCTTTGACAAATCGTCGGTAATAACCGGCGAGCCCCAAAAAGCTCCGAACTTCAGTAATATTTCTCGGAGGTTTCCAGTCAAGTATGGCTGAAATTTTGTTCGGGTCAACTCGAATACCCACCGATACCACATACCCAAGAAGCTAACCTCTCTTAACCAGAACTCACACTTACTGAACTTAGCATATAACTGCTTATCCCCAAAATTTGCAGCACTAGCCTCAGATCTCAGCATGTTCGGTCTCATCTCTTGAATAGACCAAAATTCATCAATGAACACAACTACGAACCGATCCAAATACGGTCTGAAGATCGATCATCAAATCCATAAATACCGCAGGGCATTAGTGAGCCCAAACGGCATCACTAAGAATTCGTAGTGACCATATCTCGTTCTGAAGGCAGTTTTGGAATATCTGAATCTCAAATTCGCAACTGATAATAGCCCGATCTCAAATCTATTTTTGAGAACACTGAGGCTCCCTTCAGTTGGTCGAACAATCATCGATGCGCGGCAACAGATATTTGTTCTTTATCGTCACTTTATTCAACTGACGATAGTCAATGCACAACCTCATGGTTCCGTCCTTCTTTTTCACGAACAATACTGGTGCACCCCAAGGTGAGAAACTTGGTCGAGCGAAACCTCTATCTGTCAATTCTTGCAACTGAGCTTTCAACTCCTTTAACTCGGTTGGTGCCATACGATACGGAGTTATCGAAATCGGCGTAGTCCCAGGTACAAGCTCAATACCAAACTCTTCCTCCCGAACAGGTGGTAAACCCGATAATTCTTCCGGAAAAACATCCGGGTATTCACAAGCCACCGGCACAGATTCGGGTTTCTTTTCTAATTCTTTGTCATCAAGTACATACGCAAGGTATGCTTCGCACCCTTTTCTTACATATTTCTGTGCCAACATTGCTGATATTACAGCTGGCATCCCCTCCAAGTCCGCAGGCTCAATTCGGATTACTTCGTTATTTGCGCACCTCAAATCAATAGTCTTGCTCTTGCAATTCACAACCGCATCATGCGCGGTCAACCAATCCAAACCAAGGATAACATCAAATTCATCAAACGGCAAAAGCATCAAGTCCGCCGGAAAACAGGAACCTCGAATTTCCAGGGACATTTCTTACACACTTTGTCGACAAGCACGTAACGACCCAAGGATTTGACACCCGAATTACGAACTCAGTAGACTCAATAGGTAAAGTCTTACTGGATGCTAAGGTTTCACATATGTAAGAATGAGTAGAACCGGGTCAATCAAAGCAATTACATTAGTATCAAAGGGAGTGAATGTACCGGTAATAACATCAGGCGAAGAAGCATCCTCGCGGGCACGTTAGCATAAGCTCTAGCAGGCGCACGAGCTTCGGATCTAGTTATATCATCTCTAGATCCTCTCTGACCACCACCATCATTGCCCGCATTTCCAGATGGTCTACCCCGAGCAGTGGTAGCACCCGGTCTCCCACTTGATTTACATTCTGTCCCGACAACCTCGGGCAATCTTTAATGAAGTGGTCAACTGATCCGCATTTGTAACAGGAGCGGTCAGGGAATCTACAACTCCCCGAATGCCATTTACCGCAATATCGGCATTTCGTTCTGTCTCGACGTTCATTCCCAACACTGGCGACTGAAGTGCCTCGTGTACCACAAGGGGTCGATCACGATCTCGTCTAAAAAAGCCCGAAGTGCCTCTAAACTGGCCCGCATCATCCCGAAATCTCTTCGATGTCTGTTGAAGAGACCTTCCCGAGGATCTTTTACGAAACTCTCCAGTTCCCTCATCAACTCTTTGCTTTTCTTTTCTAAGCTCTTCGGCTTTACAAGCTCGTTCAACAAGTACCACGAACTCTCGTATTTCAAGAACGCCAACGAACATTTTTATATCTTCATTCAGCCCATCCTCGAAGCGTTTACACATAATAGCTTCGGACGAAACACATTCCCGAGCGTATTTGCTAAGTCTAACAAATTTTCGCTCGTAATCAGTAACCGACATGGAGCCTTGCTTAAGCTCAAGAAATTCCTTCCGTTTTTGATCAACAAATCTCTGACTGATATACTTTTTCGAAACTCAGTTTGGAAAAACTCCCAAGTTACTTGCTCTCGGGGCACAACAGAAGTCAGAGTACTCCACCAATAGTAGGCAGAATCACGTAGCAAGGAGATAGCACACTTTAGGCATTCATCGGGTGTACAAGATAGCTCATCGAGTACCCGGATAGTGTTGTCCAGCCAAAATTCAGCTTGCTCGGCATCATCGCTATCCATAGCCTTAAATTCAGTAGCCCCATGTTTTCGGATTCTGTCAACTAGGGGCTTATTTGACCTTATTTGGTCCGTTACCGGTGGTATTGTAGGTGCGGGGGTGGTATTAGTTGGGAATGGAGGTTGTGGGACAGCCGTATTAGTTCGAATGTATTGGTTGAACTAATCATTCATCACGCTATAGAAAGCTTGTCTAGCTTCATCATTCGGGTTACTAGCATTAGGTTGAGAGTCCGCCGGCACTGTCCCTTGTGCGGGAGCAGGCGCTACACTCTCAAGATCATCAGCTACCTCTCGGTTGGGATCGGGATCCATTACCATAAATAAACACATTTACAATTGTCAGAAATCACCACACTATCAAGTAATCACATAAAATGGCATGTATAGCTAGACCCAACACATTACGGTAGTCCTAGAATCGACTAAACCGTAGCTCTGATACCAATAAAATGTAACACCCCGAACCCGAGTCCGACACTGGAGTCGAACACGAGGTGTTAACAAACTTTGAAAAATTTCCAGACACTGCCCAATCTGTGTACTAGTCGCTTTAAAAATCATATCTTGAGCTTCACAACTCGAAAATCAGTTTTGTGATTTTTCCCTGAAACTAGACTCATATGCCCATCTACATATTTTTTTCTAGAATTTTTGATCGGGCCAATTAGTACAGTTTATTAGTTAAAGTCTCCCATGCTACAGGAATCGACTACCCTGACCTTTGCGCATTACGACTTGGATATCTCCTTGTACAGGGCTCCAATACTGATGCCGTTTATTTCTATAGAAACTAGACTCAGAGAGGAATCTATACATATATGGTATGACTCCTAATTATCTCTGTAATTTATAATAAATTTCCAAAGTCGGAACATGGAATCCAGAACCCGTTCTGGCCCTGTCTCACGAGAACCTGAATATCTCTTAACATACTGTCCATATGATTGTTTCGTTACTTTCCTATGAAAGTAGATTCTTCAAGGTTTGTTTACATAATTTATTCACTATTTAATTCCATTCCTACTATTTTTAGTGATTTTCCAAATCTACGTCACTGATGCTGTCAGCATCTACCTTTAAGGTAGGCTTTACCTATTTCATGGTTCAACTAGCCCTTTTTGCATACATAGCACAATTTATGGAAGTGATTAACCATCCCCGTGGCCAATCCTTGTCAAGCATATCCACACTAAATGATTATAACATTATACTTAAACACATATAAGCCATTTTCACATGGCTATCCAAAACTTATACATCACATAAAGTACTCGAAAAACAACAATGGGTCGTCCTAAACATGCCATATCAATATTCAACCAAAAGAGTACCCAAAAGAGCCTTTGATAGTGTGGGCGACTTCGACTTCAAGATCCCGAGTCCGATAGCTGGAGAACCAAAAATCTATAAAACAGAGGAGCAATGGAACGAAGTATGCAATTTATGCTTAGTAAGTTTTGAGCAAGAAATTCCAGCATAACGAAAGAATAGCACACATTTAGCTAAACGGAATATTTCATAATACACAATTTTCCGATATCAAACTTACTTCACAACGTTAACCCTTATGTACATACACAAAAGACCAACTTAGCCGAAGGCCGGTAGCTCGTTCATCAACTGAGCGAATATTTATTTGTAAGGGCTCGATTAAATTCAACACATACGTAACATATCCCAATATTGGGATGTTTTTCGAGTATTAGCTGGAATTTTACAGCAAGCTCATTTATTTCCAAATCACGTACCTTCGGAATTTAACCGGATATAGCTCCTCGTTCAAGTGCCTTCGGGACATAGCCCGGTTATAGTAACTCATACAATGCCTTCGGGACTTAACCCGGATTTTAAAACTCGCACGAATGCCTTCGGGACTTAACCCGGAATTAGTATCTCGCACAAAGGCCTTCGGGACTTAACCCGGAATTAATAACTCGCACAAATGCCTTCGGATCTTAGTCCGGATATAGTCACTTAGCACAATGCCTTCGGGACTTAGCCCGGACAGCATTCAATTAATCATGCACATCTAACAATAATTCATGGCACATTCGTATTTCATTTTCATTTGCAAAACTCAAACACAAGGCACATATCATCCTTGCACATTCGGCTCAATAGCCACACATAGAGCATGATTTTCATTTGCTTAAAACATGATTTAATCACATCGTAATTTAAGCTCTCTTACTCAAGAACTTACCTCGGGTGTTGTCGAACGATCCCGCTAACTATTCGACCACTTTTTCCTTCCCTTTATCGGATTTATTTCCCCTTTGCTCTTGAGCTTAATTAAACAAATAAATTGAGTTCATCATTTAGGCATCAAAAAGATGAACACGAAGCACTTAGCCTATATTTATACATTAGACATTAAAGTCACATACATGTGAAATCATGCATCAACACAACATATTAGCTAATTTTCCCCCTTGGCCGAATATGCATGTCTATTTTTGGGGTCGATTTCAACACTTAATACACACATATACACACTAGTAAAGCATCCTCCCCCTTTTCATCGATTTAACACATGCATTGTTCATTAACATGCAAAGTTACATTCGGCCTTAGCACACAACTTGCTAGCCGATTCTTCTCCATTTAGCAACCAATGCACATATGTGCTCACTCAAAAATGCTAAAAAGGAGGTTCAAGAATCATCAAGTCATCATCACATGCATCATTAACAAGCTTCATATTTAGCATGCAATGGCATTAACACAACCTCTACCTAGGTCGAATCTTAACTCATCCTCATGTCTCATCACCACCACATCAAACATCAACCAAGAATGATGCATCCATGGTCAAGTGTCATTTCCATCACATAGCAAGATTTAGACCATGGGCTAGGTAGAACTCAAGCTAACAACTAAAACATGCATGCATCTCATGGAACATCATCAACATACCTTAGCCTAGCTACATGCATGGCCGAATCTCTTCACCTTTCTTCTTCTTTCCTCCTTAAAATTATTGGCCAAGGATGAACCAAAGGATGAGAAATTTTTTTCTTTGTTTTTCTTTCTAGTTTCGGCAAGTATGAAGATGAGAAAAGGATGAACAAAAATTCTCTCCTTTCTTTTCTTTAGCTCACGGCAAAAAGAGGGGAAAAGAAAACAACTACACACATTTTTCTTTTTTTCTTTTTTGTATTCACCATACTCCTTTTCATTATTTAATTTCCACGCCCATTATTTTATTTTTTCCACCCATGATGCACCAACAAGACATGTCTATGACATGTCTTGGCCATCAAACTTGGTCTACCATGCTTGTCGTGGCCGGCCACTACTAGTAGGGGGGGAATTTGACATGCAAGTCCCCCCTTTGTCCACATGCACTAATAGGTCCTCACACATTGACCTATCACATTTTAGAATTTTCTCACATAAGTCCTATTGACTAAATTCACATGCAATCAACCAAATCGAAGCTTGAAATTTTCACACATTCATAATTACATATTCTAGACAATAAGTATCACATTCAAACATTTCGGTGACTCGGTTTAGCGGTCCCGAAACCACTTCCCGACTAGGGTCAACTTTGGGCTGTCACATTACACTTTAGCAAGATCATTGTATTTTTAAATTATTTCTTGTAAGCTAAAGTTGATGATGCACCCTCAAGCTATGCATCTCATTTTCATATATTGAACAATTCCTTTCATTACTAAGTATTAAATGGCCCTTGGGGCTCTCAAGCCTCTTAATTTATAATGCGCATAGTCTTTCACACGCTTTTCAACTGTGTTGTTTCATTATCAATCATATTAATACACCCATATGGCTTTACATTTTGATTTGGAACATCAACCATATTGATGTATTTTATATCATCATTCATGTATCAATTTCATACAAAATAAAATTCCATTGTCATATAATTTATTCACATATCACTTTTGCACGCTCACTTACTTATTATTTACACCAAGGATCATAACATGAATTTGCACTCACATCCATCATTAAACTATAATCATTTCAAACTCAAATTTATCAAAACATATCTATCAATTTCATCATTATTATCATCAATATTCCTATAAATTTAACTACTTAATAAATATATGTAATGAAGGAAAATTATGCTAGCACAAACGAGATTTGTTGCTCATCACTCAATTTTTGGCTTTGTCTCTCGACATTCCAGTATTGTCTTTAGTTACGTGTAATAATTTGTTTATAAAATGGTATTAGTTTCACAACCAACTAAGACAGAACCAAATAATCAAACATGACTGCATACTTTACAATTAGGTCCTTCTTTAATCTTAATGTCTAAAATGTTCATATTCCACAATCTACCAAATCGAATCTAAATCCGACTTCGTATTTATTCATTAGGGAACTCAAGATATCAATTTATAGTATTTATTCCAAAAAAATTATTTCTTACACTTATGTCCCTAAAAGCTCAACAATGATTAAAAGCTTAGATTTAACTAAGCTTTGTTTCAACAATATCTACTTAATTTCTAAAATATTCCTTACATGAACTAAGCTTAACTCTTATCATTCCACGGTTTTCAAGCTTTAATCTCTTTATGGATGCAACAATAGTAACTTGAGCAAATCTCCACAATAATTTCAAATTGAACACAACCAAGTTCTCAAGATTTTAAGCTTTCTCTTCTAATTTCTCTAAGCTTCCAATAATGATAAATTAACCAGAACTTTATCAATTGACTATTCCATGTTGGGCTAAACTAATATAGTATCTTTAAGAAATAATCTAACTAAAACTTAAAAAAAAAACCTTACCAAACCACCAATTTAGCTCACGACAATGGTGGGTTAAAGTACGCAAAAATTTTATGTTCTCCCTTCTCTTGTTCTTATCGTGGAAAAAGATGAACCAAAATTGTTCCCCCCCTTTTTTTTCTTTCATCATTTCTTTTATTGCACTTATAATTATTAACCTTAATTATCAATAGCGAAGATCATTTCATTCATAAATTAGTGGAGATCACGGAGATAATCATGTTAATCCATTAAGCAAAGTCTCATAATAGTTTAATTGTTATTTAGGACTTGTTAAATTCTCTATCCAATTCTTTTCATTCTATTTGCCTTGCAATTTAGTCCATGTACTATATTTATTCATTTATCTAATTATTTATTTAGAAATTCACATTTCTGACTCTGTGTTTGACTCGTAGATTATCTATTTAAAATTTTCAAATGGCTCGATTAAATATATTTAATCTCAAAACAAACTTTTCCAACACCAATGAAAATCTTATAGTTACGTGGATACTCAAAAGGTCCATCCTCTTCTAGAAAAACCTCTTTCAAAACTATTACGTTGGACAATCTTAAACTAAATGGAAAACAACCTCCCATTATGCCACCTCCCGTTGAACTTCCCACCCTCTTCAAGATGCACTATTTGTATATATATGCATTGCCCCCAATCTTTAATACCAAAGGGAGCTACTCAAGATCAATGGATACACTTTAATTCAACCAATAGGTGTACATCCAAACTACTCGTTCATTCTGTTCGAATAGCATTAGATCAATTTTACCCAAAATACCATTTGTTCTCTAGTACCAAATTTCGATTGACTTCCCTAAAAAACTCTTTCTAAACTCCAGTAAGGATCAATTTCCCCTAAAAAACATCAACTTGACCTAATTCACAAGACCTTTAAACACTTTCTTAATTGGTTCAAACCTATCCCAATACAACAGATCACAGTCCCACATCATAATAACTTTTCACCAAGTCTTGTATGTTAGTATCCTCGCAAGCCAAGAATACTTTTTCCATAATGAAATTGAAAAACATACAAAGCAATATAGAGAAGTCCAAAGAAGGATATGTAAGCTCAACAAATTCGTTGCATAAAAATATGGCCAAAAATCTTTAAAAAATCACCATAGAATCCAGACGACTATTTAACTCAGCTAAATATTAGCAAATTCATGTACGAGCAAAGATTCAAAATTCCCACAATGAAAACACTACAGCTTGAATTTTAGTTCAACATGAACAAGCTCCATTCAATAATACTAGAAAATTTCGCTAATTGAAGAATTAGAACCAACCCCACTAATCTATTACGAAGATTCCCAAGACCCTTACGAACTAAGCAATGATTTTGAGTTGCTTGATTATTTTATTAATGAGCTCAAAAATATGCCAACAAAGAAAGACAGTATCCCAAAAGTTGCAAAGGAAAATCGGTACACATGGACGTTGATAAGGAAATATGATTAGAAAAAGAAATTGAGATTTCATATCAAAGATGTCTTATATGATTTTACTCCAAATGAAGATAATTCCCACCTCAATCTCGTATAAGATGACTGATTCCCACCTCAATCTCGTATAGGATGACTGAAAAAGATGAATCTCAAAATACAAGTCAAGGCAACCTGGCCACTATGTAATATTATATTACAGTGTATTTTTGTGTTTTAATGGCAACTTATTTTATTATCTTTGTGTAAAATTCCGCTTGTAAATCAAAATTCATTGAAATAGTGACCATCTCATCTTTTAGCTTGTAGGATTTCCTAATATAAAGGCTATCACTCCTTGCCAGAACACACCAAGTTCTTTTAAGAAAAAAAATTGTAAGAGCTTTCCTTACTATAAAGATGAGTTTCTAAACCTCTCTTCGATTGTTCTCTCCCTCAGTTCTTACTTAGTATTTTGTTCATTATTCACTCATAATAAGGAATACCATAAGCCATTTACTCTGTACTTGCCAATATGGTGGATCCTTTACATGAAAAAAACCTCATGATATCGACCATAGATCCAACATTACAACTCAAACTGTAGCAAGATAATCTATAATTTGTTAGTGTTAGAGTTGTGTAACCCAAATTCTAAGAGATGCATGCAAGTCAACTTAAACAAAATATATTTTTTTTCTAAAAGAGTTAGTATTTATTAATATAATATATTTAGCATTTATTAGCATAATATATTTTACATAAATTAGAATTAGACTTTTTCAACCTATAAATAGATGTAGTCAAAACTCCTCTTATATCTTTCAAATTCAACATTAGTGAATTTTTTTCTCCTCTTCCAATAGTTTTTCCCGAAAGGGTTTTTATGTAAAATATGTGTGTTCTATTTTTTTTCTTTCTTTTTTGTTTACGATCTTTCTACATTGTCATTATCAACGATCATTTTTTAACAAATTGGTATCAGAACTTTTTCAGGTTACTTGTTTTGATCACAGCAATGATGAAAAAAATTATGTAATACCCCGAAAATTACTACAGTAAGAAAGTAAGATAATATCCTTGATATAGTAAAATAAGGAAATAAAGTGATAAAAGGGTAATATTGAGTTATGTCAACATTGGGAAGTATATCATGACATATTAATTCAAGAAATGATTAAATTGCAAAAGTGAGAAAAGTTTTGTTGCCCAAGAGTAAATACTCAAAATTTGAGGGGTTAAAATGTAAATACAAAAAATTTGAAAGACCAATAGTGTAAATATTTTAAGGGTGGAATAATCTAGAAACTAAGGAAAATGGATGAATTAGGACCAAATTGAAAAGGTGAAGAATTTTGAGGGACTAAATTGCATTTTTACCAAATTAAGTGATGACTCAAGGATGGAATTTCAAAAGATTATAAAGGGAAAAATGGTCAAATAGAGAGAGAGAGAGAATTCTAGAAGGTAATGATGATGTTTGTGATATTTTGAATTGATTAATTAGATAAATATTATTTAATTAATATTTTATTAAGATTTTTAGTATTATTTTATTATTAAATGATTAATATAAAAGGGAGGAAAGATGATGAAAAATCATCATCTTTCCATGCAACCAACGTTAGAAGAGAAGAGAAGAAAGAAAGTTTTGCTTTCTTTACAATTTGGTCCTTTCACAAAAAATTCACTATTTTCACCTAGAAATCAAAAGAATTTCCATAGCTTCCAAGAGAGAAAAATAATAAGGAGACAATGGGGAGCTAGAATATCAAGTTAGATTCAAGAAATAGAAGCTGGAGGAGAGAGAAAATCAAGTTAAAGAATGAAATCAAAAGCACAAGGTAAGAACATCAAGATTTCAACATATTTTTAAGTTTGTTATTGTTGAAAAAAGCATGGAAATGATGTTCTAGTAGAGTTTTCTTAAACAAAGTCTTATGTTCTTGATATATTAGTGAAGGAAAATAAGTGAAAATGATGGGAAACATTATAGAGAAAGGGAATAAGGGAGTTATAAACTTAGTAATCAACATCTTGCACTAAAATAGTTTTGGACAGCAACAGTAGGTTAAATTTAAAAAATCACCATAAATTGTGGAAATCGAATTAGAGGATGAGAAAAATATGGAATTAAATATTATTAAGTCTAGTTTCTCATAGAAGAAATGGTGTAAGTAATGGAATTTTAAATCATGAGATATAATAGATTTTGTGAGACAAGGTCAGAACGATTTCGAGTTCTCTTGTTCTGACTTTTGAAAATTATCAAAAATTTTACAAAAATAATTATGGGATAAATTTTATATGTTTAGAATAATCAGTGAAACTATTTTCAAGAGAAACAAGTGGAAATAATATCTGATTTTTATACAATGAGATAATTAATTTTTAGTGAAGAGAGGTCAGAATCGTCAAATAGTGAAATAGGGGACACTTTAAAGAATAAACTGTACTATTTGGCTAAACCAAAAATTCTAAAAATTTTATTGTAAGAATATATGTAAATCTAGTTTTGAGGAAAATTTACAGATATTAATTTGGAGTTCTGTAGCTCCAAGTAAAAATAATTTAGTGACTCTGACTCGAATAGACAACTTTAAATATTCATGTGAGTGAATAGTGAAATTGTAGTTAATGTTGTTTAAAATATATGATTACTCAACTAGCATGAGTTTTCATTAAAAATGGCTACTTTGCATATTTTAGGTTTAGGGACTAAATTGAATAAAAGTAATATTTTAAGGGTAAATTTGTAAAAGTGTTAAAAAGTGACCAAATTTCATGAAAGGAATTGTTTTATTATTTAAATTAATAAATTGAATAAAATATTAATTTATGTCAAGATGGGGTGGAACTTCGAGGAAAATAGAAAATTACCAAAATGTCTCTAAATTTTTGGTATTTCTACAATTTAGCCTGGTAAGTTCGTGTAATTTGAATTATATTCTTAGATAATTGAAATATATATATTAGATTGAGAAATTGATTTGAATTGTGAACATGAGAAATTGTGAATTGAATGAAATGGAAATGAAGCTTTGAATTACATGAGTAAATATCGGGTCTCGTAGGCCCTATTTGTTATGAACATAATATTTCGAGAATATGTTGTAAAGAATTATAAAAGCACGTTAATAATTTAAAAGTTTTAATTCGGATAAAATTTTGCAACTCGGTTTAATACGTATGCAAATGTATGTCTTCTAGTAATGCCTCGTACCCTATTTCGGCGTCGAATACGGGTAAGGGGTGTTACAATGTGACATCGCCAGATTCGGTCATAACGTATAGACCGGGTTTGGGGTGTTACAAATTAAGTATCATATTCCGTTGTTGGATCGAAACACCAGATTCTCGTTGTGGTAGATAAGAATGCAGGCAGTTGTACCACGTGGTTTGTGCAAGTGTACATAGTCGTTATCAAGTAATAATTAAGTAAAAGAGTTACTGTCTCCATAATGACTATGTATGTTAATCAATTAATTGTAAAATTAAAGTTAACTATTTGGTAAAAGAACACAATATTTTTTTAGTTGTATGATGTAAAAATAAATAACTAAATGCAAAAGAATCCATAATACAAATTAATCTAAGTATGATGAATGAATAAAATGGATCAGATGGATTTAGCAACAAAATTCACAAGATTTCAATAACAATAACATGAATAGGCTAGAATAGCTACATTATTCAACTTAGTTCTTTTTTATCATGCTTACAATGTTCTGAAAAAATAATCCAAAGCAACTCGATCTTTTATGAGTTTGAAACCAAAATTAAGTCATTTTGAAATCTTTTACCAAGAAAAACATGAATTTTATTGATCATATTCAACGAAGGGTTTTTTTGAATTCATGTGAAGTAATAGGGATGGGTTAGGTTTGAAACCTTTTAATCACATAAACCTAAAAACTATGAAAAATAATAGAACCCTTACAATTTATTATGAACCTTCAATTTAGTCGGGTTAGGATTTAAATTAAGCATGCACTTTTCAATTATTGCGTCCATTAGTCGTCATCTAGTTAGGATCGCTCAACTAATTATAATGTATTCAATCACTTATGAATGAAATACATACTTGAGTTTCACTGAAAACATGAACGATTGAGACACAAAACATCATAAACACAATTTAAACAAACTTTATTAAATTAATGTAACCATTCTAGCTAAAAAAATTTCAGCTACCATCGTCGATGACAAGATTACAAAACAAATTGCAAATATGATTAAAAGTAAACAAGGATAAAGAAGGATAAACTCTTATTGTTTCGGCAATTCTGCAAAATCTAGTCGAAGTGGCTTCCTCCAATCATCGTGTTGCTACTTTGCAAGTTGCTTTTCAAGGTGGTCGGCCAAGAGAGTATCTTCTCAAGGTTTTTTAAGCTAAAGGAGAAGGGGATTATGGATGCTTATGCATGGGAAGAAAGGAAACAATGGAAGAATCAAATGAGAAATGAGAAATGATTATGAAATGAGGGATGATTAAGGGATGATTGAAGTGAGGAATGGAGATGGGTATTTATAGTGGATGATGATGCGTGTTTACTAAAAATAGCATGATGACTCCCTTAGGTTTCTTCTTCCCATTGCTGACAATAAATTGTGGATAATGGAGTTGTTTGGTTGCTTGATTCATGCATGATATCATGCTTGAACCAAACAAGGGGTGGACGATTTCTTTGAAAAGGTGTGCTATTTCTTATTTATTTGCAAGTGTAAGGGCCTTCAGTAAATCTCTCAAAAGTGAATTTTTGAACAGTCCACATCCCTTTTTTTGGATTGGGCTTGTTCTCTCTTGTCCATCAATTTACCCTTCTTTAATTTGATCAAATCAATTATTCTTAACCCATTTTGCATGTGTTTGACATCCATGTAGAGTGAAATTGGGCATGTCCATGCAACTTTAATTTAAAAATAATCATGCATAATTTCCTAAGTCCAACTGCATTAAAAAATAATGTCAAGTTCAATATGTAACATAAAATAATTAAGTTATGTACAAATTTAATGCAAAATAACATAAAATCACATTCTTCATTAAATCGTGCTCATTATTGAAATATAAATAAAATTAACCTAATTAGTAATCAAATTGATAGAGGAT
Source organism: Gossypium hirsutum (assembly GCF_007990345.1). Classification (NCBI taxonomy): domain Eukaryota; kingdom Viridiplantae; phylum Streptophyta; class Magnoliopsida; order Malvales; family Malvaceae; genus Gossypium; species Gossypium hirsutum. Next base: position 30,066,348 of record NC_053438.1, on the reverse strand, counting down.
TGTGTGCGGACCAAGATCGAGTTGTCAAGTCACTGGAAAATTCTTACGAGGCTCTAGACGATCAGATCTGAAAACGAAATAGAAAATAAGATTAGATTCGATTAAATCTGAATAGATAGTATCCAAAACAATAAAGAACAGCCAAGAAACAAACGCCCTTAAGAATAACAAATCTTGGATGTGAAGAACACGGATTGGTAATCGAATTAAACCCCAATCTGCCGAATCTGAAAAGAACAATCACAAACAGTAAGTTAGTTTTAAAAGTCCAGCAAATTGATGGAATAAAAGATAGGGTATAGACGGCAAGAACAAAAGAAAGATTTAAGAATCGAAAACGGTTTTTGGAGCCCAAGGAGATGTCGATTTTCCCAAATTGAAACAGCAAATTAATTTCCCCCAAAATTCCAGCAACCGAATTCAACTAGATTTGAAAAGGAAAAATCGGCAAGAACAATGGAATTTAGGGATCTTGAACGATCTTTGCTGCCAAGAACAAAGGGGGCCGATCCGATTTTGAATGATGAAGAGATCTTGGAGTTTTGGAAAGGCTGAAACGCAACTAGAACAGCAAACAAGTTAGTTAATACAAATCGACACAAGCAGAATTTAAAAGATAGGATGAACAGCAAGAAATAAAGATAAAGTCCTAAAAAGCCTTGAAATCCTGAAAGATTTCATAACTCCCTTCAAACGGCTCTAATCTCCCCTCCAATGAAGATCAATGGCAAGAAGAAGGCTGAAGATGGCTCCCACAATCAAAAAGATTGTTAAAACAACTTCTAAAGAAAACTCAAGAGAAAATTTTTGGAGAACTCAAAGAGAATTTTCACTCAAAAAGCAAATCTGAAATTTTCAAAGTGTTTCTAATGTGTTTACAAGGGTGGTCGGCCATGTCTATTTATAGGCCTTAATATTTTCCTAATCCTATTAGAAAACTAAAACTAAAAAAACTCCTAATTAAATATTAAAGAGAAATTCGGTCAAGGGCCTTAAATTGGGCCTCTTGGATTGAATAATTACATAACAATTAATTTAGAAAGTCTAAAATTGAAACTAAGAATTAAATTTTTACAAATTGGGCCACTTTAACTATTTGGCCTGATTTTCAACTAAGTATGATTTTGACTTCTTGGTTGGGCTTGGAATCGTCTTATTGGGCCTTGCCTTCAAGAACTTGGGCTTGTAGTCCATCTCCTACCGAACTTGGTTCGTTGATGCTCGTAACAGAGATCCAATGCGCCTTGGCTACAAGATTCGGTTTCTTGGACCAAGATTTCAAAGGTTTGAAATCTTGATTTTCTTGATTCTTGAAATCGCTCCAAACAGCAAGATTGGGCCAAGATTCAGTTTCTTGATTTTCTTGAAAACAAGAAAGTGAATCTTGATTTTCTTTTTCTTTCGTGTATGCATCTAAGGCCTTGCTAACAAATTCTTGAATGGTCCCATTTAGTTTGGAACGCATTTGTCGGGCCTTTGACCTTGTTATTGGGCCCTGTGGTAATTTGAGCCCATCACGTTCTTGAGCTTGGGTTGGGCCTTTGTGACTCGTATCATTCCCTCTTCCTCGAAAAGATTCGTCCTCGAATCTGAAAAATCAAATGGGGACAAGTCAGCCACATTAAAAGTAGAACTCACATTGTACTCACCAGGTAGATCAATCTTATAGGCATTGTCGTTGATCCACTCGAGTACTTGGAAAGGCCCATCGCCCCTTGGGTCCAACTTGGACTTTCTTTTTGTAGGAAATCGTTCTTTCCTCATATGGACCCAAACCCAATCTCCGGGTTCTAGGACAACCCGTTTGCTCCCCTTGTTTGCTTTGTTGGTGTTGGCATCATTTGTTTTGGCTATTCGTTGCCTAGCCTTCTCGTGTAAGGATTTCACCAACTCAGCTTTCTGTTCGCCATCTAAATTAACAATGTGTTCAAGTGGTAATGGCGTAAGATCAAGTACTGTTAGTGGGTTAAAACCATAAACAAGTTCAAATGGAGAATAACCAGTTGTAGAATGAATAGATTTATTATATGCAAATTCAACAAATGGTAGGTATTCTTCCCAATTTCTAATGTTCTTTCCCACAACAGATCGTAACAAGGTTCCTAAGATTCGATTAACTACTTCAGTTTGGCCATCAGTTTGGGGGTGACATGTAGTAGAATAAAGTAATTTCGTACCAAGCTTTCCCCACAATACCTTGCAAAAGTGGCTAAGGAATTTGACATCTCTGTCAGAAACAATTGTTTTAGGGATGCCATGAAGTCTTACCACCTCCTTAAAGAATAAGTCTGCCACATGTGTTGCATCATCTATTTTGTGACAAGGAATAAAATGTGCCATCTTTGAAAACCTGTCAACAACAACAAATATGATATCTCTTCCTTTCTTAGTTCGAGGCAAACCTAGAATAAAATCCATGGATAAGTCTATCCAAGGTGAAGTAGGAATCGGTAAAGGAGTGTAAAGGCCATGAGACATTACATTAGATTTTGCTTGTTTACATGTAATGCACTTGGAACATACCTTTTCAACATCCTTCTTCATATGTGGCCAATGGAAGTGTTCTTGCAAGATGTCTAGTGTTTTGGGCACTCCAAAATGTCCCATTAAACCTCCACTATGGGTTTTATGAATCAATAAGTCTCTCATGGAACACTTTGGTATGCATAACCTGTTTATACGAAAAAGAAAGCCATCTACAAGATAAAACTTTTCAAAAGCAGTATGTCCACAACTCTTATAGATATGGCCGAAATCAGCTTCATCATCATATAACTCCTTAATATGTTCAAACCCTAAGACTTTAGCATTCAATGTAGTTAATTAAAGCATATCGTCTAGACAAAGCATCTGCAACTACATTATCTTTACCTGTTTTATATTTTATCACATAAGGGAATGTTTTAATGAATTCTACCCATCGGGCATGCGGTTTACTCAACTTACCTTGTCCCTTTAACCATTTAAGGGATTCATGATCTGTATGTATGACAAACTCATTAGGCAGCAAATAATGTCGCCATACTTGAAGTGCACGAACCAATGCCAATAGTTTTTTGTCATAAGTTGAGTAGTTTAATTGTGCACCGTTCAATTTCTCACTAAAATAAGCAATTGGTTGCTTATCTTGCATTAAAACGGCGCCAATTCCAATTCCTGAAGCATCAAACTCAAGTTCAAAAGTATTAGAAAAATCAGGTAATTTAAGAAGAGGAGCAGGGCATAACTTAGCTTTTAGGGTCTGAAAAGCCTTTTCTTGGGTTTCACCCCATTTGAAACCCACTGATTTCTTTATCACCTCTGTTAATGGGGCAGCAATAGTAGAGAAATCTTTCACAAATCGTCTATAAAAACTAGCTAAACCATGGAAACATCTCACCTCAATTACCGATTTAGGAGTCGGCCACTCCTTAATTGCCTTGACTTTGTCCTCATCGACATGACTACCTTGAGCACTAACTATGAAACCTAAGAATATTAGTTTATCACAACAGAATGTGCATTTATCAAGGTTGGCAAATAATCTTTCAGCTTGCAGAATATCCAAAACGGTTTTAACATGGAAAACATGATCATCTAATGTCTTGGAGTAAATTAAAATATCATCAAAGTAAACTACTACAAATTTACCCAAGTGAAGCCTTAAAACGTGATTCATTAACCTCATAAATGTACTAGGTGCATTAGTAAGGCCGAAAGGCATAATTAACCATTCATAAATCCAAATTTTGTTTTAAAGGCTGTTTTCCATTCATCTCCTTCCCTCATTCGAATTTGATGATAACCGCTTTTTAAATCAATTTTAGTAAATATGATTGAGCCATGTAATTCATCAAGCATATCATCAAGTCTAGGAATTGGATGTCGATACTTTACCGTTATTTTTTTGATTAGGTGGCAATCAACACACATTCGATACGTACCATCTTTCTTTGGTACCAATAAGACAAGATCGGCACAAGGGCTTAGGCTCTCACGAATGTACCCTTTGTCTAATAATTCCTCAACTTGCCTTTGCAATTCCTTTGTCTCCTCGGGATTGCATCTATAGGCTGGTCGATTTGGTATTGAAGCTCCGGGTACTATGTCAATTTGATGTTCTATCCCTCGTAAAGGTGGTAAACATTTAGGGGCCTCGCTAAAAACATCCTCATAACCCTGCAAAAGAGACTGAAACACACTAGGCAAATTTTCGTTAATGTTAGATAAAGATAAATAATTTTGCCTAAACCTCACAAGGATACAAGGTTGTTTATTGAGTAGGGCTCTCCTCACATCTTTTTTTGTTGCCAAAATTTTTTTTCTCTCATTTTACCACTTGTGGATTCACTCACCTTTGGGCTTTTTAAATTTTGACTTTTTCCACTATTAGCCTCTTTTCTCTCTGTCTTTTGTACTTGTCCTTTCTCCCTTACCCCCTTACAAAATTTCATCATCTTCAATTGATCTTTATATACATCAGTGGGATTTAAAGGAGAAAAAGTGAATTTTCTACCTTTAAACACAAGGAAGTATCGATTAAGCTTACCTTGGTGTGTAGCATCGCGATCAAATTGCCAAGGTCGTCCAAGGAGCAAGTGTGCCGCATGCATTGGGACCACATCACACCATACTTCATCCTCATAATTCCCGAGCTTAAAAGTGACCAAGGACTGTTTCGTAACTTTAACTTTAGAGCATTCATTAAGCCACTGAAGGTGATATGGCTTAGGGTGTTTGGTACAAGGAAACTTTAAAGAATCCACCAAATAGCTACTCACTACATTCGAGCAACTCCCACTATCAATAATGAGTGAAAATAAGTTGTCTTTAATAAAACACCGAGAATGGAAAATATTGGTCCTTTGGTTATCATCATCTTTCATTTGAATGTTAAGGGTTCGGCGAACTACAAGGCATTGAAAACCAGCAAAGTCCCCTTCTTTTGGTGGTTCAACCAACTCTTCGCCATTATCACTATCATCCACAAGTTCTGGCATATTTGGATCTGTTTTATCAGAGTCGGAAGTGTACTCACCATTATCTTTCAGAAGAAGTAATCTCGTGTTAGGGCATTCCCTACTATAATGACCACGCCCTTTGCACTTAAAGCATTCAATCTCATGAGTCCTTTTCACACTCGAATCACTTAAATTGGGCTGCCTAGAAGGTGTTTGCGTTTTAACAGGAGCCCCTTTTTTCCAATCTGATTGCTTACTTCCATTACTCAAAGAAGACTTATTAGTAACAAAAAGGGATTTTGAACTTTTAAAATCAGAATTGGAATTGTTACCTCGGTAATATTGTGAAGTAGAGAAGGAACCAAACCTTTGTTCCTTTAATTGTTGCTTGATCTCAATGGCTTTGTGAACTGCTTCTTCTAAATCAATGTAAGTTTGTAGCCTCAATGTATTAGCTATCGGCCTGTTCAAACCATCAATAAATCGAACCATAGTTGTTTCCTCATCCTCTTCTACATTAGCTCTCTGAACGAGCATTTCCATCTCCTTAAAATATTAATCCACCGACCTACTACCTTGAACAAGTCTTCTAAGCTTTGTTTTAATCTCTCAATAGTAGTGAGGTGGAATAAATCTTTTACGCATAATCTGTTTCAACTCATCCCATGTCAAAATCTCACCTTCATAATTCCGATGACGGTTTACCCCAAGTTGAGTCCACCAACTTAATGCATAATTTGAAAATTCCAGCGTTGCTAACGCTACCTTTTCATCATCCGAACATTTATAATATCGAAACATAATTTCAATCTTAGATTCCCATTCACAATAAGCTTCTGGATCATTCTTACCACGAAATTGGGGAATTGTGAACTTCGATTTTGCCAAAGAGGGTTGCCCACGATCATGAAAATCAGAGTCAGTTCAAGGGACACGTCGAGGACCGCGCCGATGAGCAGGAGGCTGGTTATCCATATATTCTTTAATTGGATCTCGATATTGAGGCTCTTGATTCAATCATACCTCATTTAAAGTAGCACTCAAAGTTCTGAGTAAGGCAGCCTGTTCGTCTAACTGTTGTTGGAATTTTGTAAATGTGTCATAGACATCATTATGATCATTATCACCTTTATCAACCTTAGACATTTTCAAAAACCTGCAAAATAAACACTCATCACTCAAAAATAAAAGTTAGCAAACCTCACCGTTAATCACTCAAAAAGAAAAAATCAAATTCTCAATGAGGTAGAATTCAGTCTTGTGAGTTCTTTAGTAGAGTCTATATCAACCAATTAGAAAGTGTATGAACCGAACTACCAAATAATCCTAATTTGCACTAGGATGCCAAAAAACTGACGTGACACCAACTGATTTGTGTCGCACCGAGGAAGAATTGTGCACACTTTAAAAATCCTACTAACACAAGAAACAATAAGGTGTTAGATAGTGTAAAGGGAGAATGAAGGCAAACAAATGAAAACCTACAGCTAAGAATCAATAAAATTGCTGAAGCCAGAAAACTCGAAAAATTGTGGAGTAACTTGACAACTTCATTTGAGGTGTTTCCGATCTCAAAAAATCACGAAATTAAATTTTGAATGTCCTTAAATATTTAATTTTTGATCTGGAAAGTTTGGGCACCAAACTCAACCCGCTAAATCTTTTTTTAAATTTTTATTGGATTTCGTCTTTTTCAATTATTTTGACTGACTTTTTTGTTGGAATTATTTTTTTATATTCAATCACAGTGCCAAAAATATGTATGTAAAATTTCAGATCAATCAGACAACGTTTACTTACTCAAATAAATTTTTTTCGAAAAATTTTTCTGGGTAAAACTGCTGTTTGTAGTTTAAAAAATAGAGATCAGTTTAGAAATCAACCAAGAACACCCAAAACGCCCAAAATCTAATACCAAATGATAGAGGATTGCGCGCGGACCAAGATGGAGTTGTCAAGTCACAGAAAAATTCTTACGAGGCTCTAGACGATCGGATCTAAAAACGAAATAGATTCGATTAGATCTGAATAGATAGTAGTCAAAACAATAAAGAACTGCCAAGAAACAAACGCCCTTAAGAATAACAAATCTTGGATGTCAAGAACACGGATTGGTAATTGAATTAAACCCCAATCTGCCGAATCTGAAAAGAACAATCACAAACAGTAAGTTAATTTTAAAAGTCCAGCAAATTGATGGAATAAAAAATAGGGTATCGACGACAAGAACAAAAGAAAGATTTAAGAATCAAAAACGGTTCTTGGAGCCCAAGGAGATGTCGATTTGCCCAAATTGAAATAGCAAATTAATTTCCCCCAAAATTCTAGCAACCGAATTCAACCATATTTGAAAAGGAGAAATCGGTAAGAACAATGGAATTTAGGGATCTTGAACGATCTTTGCTGCCAAGAACAAAGGGGGCCGATCTGATTTTGAATGATGAAGAGATCTTGGAGTTTTGTAAAGGCTGAAACGCCACAAGAATAGTAAACAAGTTAGTTAATAAAAATCGACACAAGTAGAATTTAAAAGATAGGATGAACAGTAAGAAATAAAGATAAAGTCCTAAGAAGCCTTAAAATCCCGAAAGATTTCAAACTCCCTTCAAACGGCTCAAATCTCCCCTCCAATGAAGATCAATGGCAAGAAGAAGACTGAAGATGGCTCCCATAATCAAAAAGATTGTTAAAACAACTTCTAAAGAAAACTCAAGAGAAAATTCTTGGAGAACTCAAAGAGAATTTTCACTCAAAAAGCAAATCTGAAATTTTCAAAGTGTTTCTAATGTGTTTACAAGGGTGGCCGGCCAAGCCTAATGAAGCATCTTGTGTCTGGATCCGATTATCAAGGAAAGGGTAGATCGTGGGAGACAAGAATGAAATACTGATGATAATCATGGGAGGACATAGGAACAAAATTATCACAGTAAATCTAAAGGTAGATCGAGATATTTAAGAAGAGGTAAAACCTGTAACTTCTGCAAGAAGAAAGGGAAAATAAGTCTGAGTGCTATAAGCCGCAAAATAAGATCAAAAGGGAAAATAACCAGAACAATCTGGTGAAGTTGATGTTGTAGAAGACTACAGCGATGGTGAACTCCTAGTTTCTTTTTCCAACAACCCTAAAGTGAGCAAGGAGTGGATTCTTGATTCTGGTTGCACCTTCCATATGAGTCCCAATCAGGATTGGTTTATAACATATGAAACAGTGTCTGAAGGTGTTGTTTTCATGGGAAATAATGATTCATGTAAAATCGTAGGTATTGGTACGATCAAAATTAAGATGTTCAATAGAGTCGTCAGAACACTTAGTGGCGTACGACATGTACCGGAATTGAAGAGAAATTTGATTTCGTTGAGTACTCTTGATTCAAAGAGGCACAAGTACACAACTAAAAGTGGGGTTTTGAAGATTAGCAAGGGTTCCCTCATTGTGACGAAAGGGCAGAGAAAGATTGTCAAAGAAAAGAAAAGTAGGTTGTTAGGGTTTAAGCTAATTGCTTGAATGGTGTGAAAAATATGATGGTAGAGAGGTTTTTATATAGTAGTAAACTAGGGTGAATTTCTAGCAAAAATTTAGCTACAAAGGATGCTTAGGCAGCATGGTAAAGAGGGAAGGGAAATGGCGGCAAAAATTATGGTTTTGGGAACCCTTTGAACAATAATGATAGGTAATTTCCTCCTCTTCGGTGTTCTAGGCCTCAAGCCCAAACTACAATTATTTGTTCTACTGAAAAAAATTAAACAGAACTAGAAAAATAAACTAATTAGTACTTGGGTCAAATTAACTCTCTTATTAGGTATAAATAAATAAATTAAAATTTGCATATTAAAATTAAAATTAAAAATTTCTTTCGGATTATTTAGAAAACTTCTTCTGGGAAAATTACATTAAATTAATATCTCAGGAAAGGTTGGAGGGGTCACAAATGGTCCCGCTTAAGTTCTAATCCCCTTAGACAAATTTAATTTAATGTACTAATTTAAGAAAAATAATTTCTAAGTATGACATTTATTAAAAATAAAAATAGTCAAAATTAAGGGTCTATTAAATTGAACAAGGTTTCAATTCACTCAATTTTACCATCCCAATAGTGTTTGAGACGGTGACCATTAACTTTAAATATACCTCTATTGTTGTCATAAAATTCTACAACTCCATATGGATAAACTCTATGGATGGTATAAGGTCTTTTCCATCGAGATTTGAGCTTTCCTGGAAATAACCTTAGCCTTGAATTAAACAACTGTACCACCTATAACCCTTATCCGTCGCTGGAACATGGTCATGAAGCATTACTGGGCTTTAAGGAATAAATACGAAAATTTCATATCAATTAACATGCATATCAGAAACTAATCATAGTCACTCATGTTGTCCCTTATATGAGCCCTTGAGGCCCAATATACACCTTAGAGGTGAATCGGGACTAAACCGAATACTCAGAAAATTTTTCCCAAAATCTCAAAAATTTTCTTAGGAGTAGGGGACACACACGCGTGTGAGCCACACGGCCAGGAGACACGCCTGTGTCTTAGGCCGTGAGGGCATTCAATATGAGGCACACAGCTCTGTCCCAACCCGTGTCCATACCCGTGTAACTCTCTGACTTGGGTTACACGGCCAACCACAAACCCGTGTGCTAGGCCGTGTGAAAGGTGCAGGGGTCACACGGCCAAGTCACACGACCGTGTGCTAGGCCGTGGGCAAAAACTTGAGCATTCTGTTTCAAAATTTTAAGATGTAGGGGACACACGGCCAGACCACATGTCCATGTGCTAGGCCGTGTGTCACACACGGCTGAGACACATACCCGTGTCTCTACCCGTGTGGACGAAAATAGGTCATTTTATGGCCTTTTTTCTCACCCATTCTTGACTTCAACCTACACACCTCAAATTTCATACATAAAGGTCATAACAAGATCTCTAAAGCAACCAATTCCTAACTTTAATATGATCATATTATCACATATATTCTAACATTCTAATTAGAACATAAAACAATTCGCACATGCAGCTACTTATATCAATATGTTTTACCAATTTATTCATCACTAAGCCTAGGAACTATCCATCCATTAACCAAATTAATACTATACCAAACATGATAAAACCATTCACATATATATAAGTTAACTTGAAACATAAACAAAATTTATTGACATTTATACAACCATTTCAATCCATATACATGCCATATAAACCATAATATGTATTGCAAAATCTACCGAAACAAGTTGGATAGTGTAGCTTGATGTGTTGATCCAACCTCCCGACTTCTCAAAAATCTACAAAGAACATTAAACAATACAAGTAAGCTTAATGAAGCTTAGTAAGTTCGTTGGTTTTTAAACATAAATCTTACCAAACATACTATAACAATTCATTTAAGTAAATCATTCAATATACTATTCCTGCCAAACACAACTTCAATCGATGAATTCGCTTATTTAAAATTGATATCAATAATAACTTTAAATCTTTAGACATTAATTCCATATGTCACTTACCAACCCTTGTCAAATAGGAGAACGTCTTACGGATATGAGTACATTGTATACAGAAGCCCGAAGGCTGCATAGAAGCATATAAGTGCTAAACAAAAACCCATGAGGGTTGAACGGAAGCTCATAAGTGCTGAATGGAAACCCACAAGGGTTAAACTGAAGCTCAAAAGAGTTGAACGGAAACCCATTACGGTTAAATGGAAACTCATATGAGTTAACTGAAGCTCATGAGAGCTAAACAGAAAGTAAACACGAAAGTTCGCAACAAATGCTGAACCTCGATTTACTTGGGTTATTTGCCGTCAATTCCTCCTTTGCATTGAACGACTATACTCAATCCCGCGTTCCGCTCATTTCGAGCATTCAATTCAATTTCATAAATTTAACAATAATTTTATTTTCAAAAAATTATATGAATAAATACATAATATCATTCATCAATTTAACATATAACATTAAATTTTAACCATACGAACTTACCTGGGTTAAATTATGGAATTTGTAGTAGTTCAGGGACTATTCTGCTAATTTTTCTTGTTCATGATTATTTACGGGCTCTTGATCTAAAATATAAAATTATTCATTCATTAGAATATATTTCAATTCTAATTCACTTCACAATTAATTCCCTTGAATTTTTGAAATTACACAATTACCCCAATTTTTACAATTTTTGCAATTTAGTCCCTCACCAATTAGCCTATCAAATCAGCTAATTTTTCTCAACTGATAATTTATCTAAATATTCTAAACTATCATACAACATTTGAACAATAGAATTTTAATATCAAACCCTAATATTTAATCATTTCACAATTTGGTCCTAAAATCAATTTCTATTGAAATCACTTGATAAAATCATCATATAATAAAATTAAAGCTCTAAATTCATGTTAATTCATCACAAACATCCAGCACTCATCAATGGTAACTTTCAAAATTACCCGTAAAATAAAAAACTAATGACATAAATAATTGGACCTTATTGTAAAAGTCTCAAAAGCATAAAAACTACAAGAAATAAACAAGAATTGAACTCACATGGAGTAAAACTATGAAAAACTAGCTTTAGAAGCTCTCCTATGGTTGTTTTTGGTTGAATGTTGATGAAGAAATGTCTAGAAAATCTTTTAATTGTTGTTTTATTTGTTTAATTAACAAAATTTCTAATTTTACCCCTTGTTCACACTAATTTGTTATTTATTTTCTACACTCATGCTGCCCAACCATATCATGTGTGCCTAATTGCCCTTTTAGTCCTCCCTTATTTAGTATTTAAGCTATTTAAACACGATTTCTTTTGGTTAGCAAGTTTTGCATATTTTTCAATCTAGTCCTTTTTACTTAATTAACTATCAAAACGTTAAAATTTTCTAACGAAACTTTGATACTAACTCAATGACACTCTGTAAATAATTATAAAAACATTTACGACTCAGATTAGGAAATCGAGGTCTCGATACCTCATTTTTGAAACCACTTAACTTAATACTTTCTTCTAAAACACAAATCACTATTTCAAAAGTCTTCCTAAAATCACATTTAACTCATAAATACTAAATAATAAAATTTTTTAACTCACTCGTTGGATTTACTGGTCTTGAACCACTATTTTCGACACCACTGAAAATTAAGTTATTACAACAACAACATTTTCTGACCTTCTTTAAATTCACGAGGTAGTATACGACTGTCATGCAATCTTTTAGCCTTTTCTTTATACATCTTGGAATTCTCATATGAAAATAATCTTTTAGCTGTAATATCCTTCTCTCATCGGTTTGTTTAGTGAGATTTATTCTCCAACTAAAGCGGCAAATGGCACGCCTTTTCGAAGACTAACTGATAATGAGCCATTCCTAACGATGTCTTAAAAGTAGTTCGGTAGGCCCATAAAGCATCATCGAGCCTTCGAGACCAATCTTTTCTATTAGGTCGCACTACCTTCTTAAGGATTCCACAGATCTCATGGTTTACCCATTCAACTTTCCCATTTAACTGTGGATGATAGGCAATGGCAATTTTGTGTTTCACCTCGTACTTGTCAAGCAACCACTTAAGTCACTTATTTATAGAGTGAAATCCTTCATTGCTAATTATAACTTTAGGAGTCTCAAACCGTGTAAAGACGTGCTTATGTAGGAATCGCATGACAACCTTAGCATCATTCGTTGGGTATGTCTCGGCTTCACTCCACTTGGATACTTAATCTACAGCAATTCAGATATACCTGTTACCATAAGAAGAAGGAAACAAGCCTAGAAAATTAATGCCCCATATGTCAAATAATTTTACCTCTAAAATGTTTATCAAGGGCATCTCATTCCTTCTTGATATGTTTCTGGTCCTTTGGCATCTATCACAATTTTCCACATACACATCCGCATCCTTGAACACTGTAGGCTAAAATAATCCTGCTTGTAAAATCTTTGCTGCAGTGCGAGAACCACCAAAGTGTCCTCTACTTGGAGATGAATGGAAGTGATACAAGATCTCATCAATTTCACTTCCAATTACACACTTCCTAATTATGTTATATGCACATTGTTTAAATAAAAACGGATCCTCCCAAAAATAATACCGACTATAGTGAATGAATTTCTTCCTTTGTTGGTATGGCATTTCTCGAGAATTATTCCACATGCTAAATATTTTGCATAATCAGCAAACCAAGGTATATTATAAATTCAGTTTACCTCGAAGATATGTTCATATAGAAATTTTTCATTGATTAGAACAAGTGAATGAGATACCTCATTTTGTTCTAACCTTGACAAATGATCGGCTATTTGATTTTCAACACCTTTTATGTCTTGGATCTCAAGGTCAAATTCTTAGAGTAAGAATATCCATCAACTTAGCCTCGGTTTAGCATCCTTATTTATGAGCAAGTATTGAGTGGTCACATGATCAGAAAATACTATAACTTTGGTACCTATAAGATATGAACAAAACTTATCTAAAACAAAAACTATAGCAAAGAGTTCTTTTTCAGTTATCATGTAATTAAGTTGGCTTCTGTCAATGTTCTACTTGCATAGTATATCAGATGAAACATTTTGTTTCTTCTTTGACCCATCACAGCTCCAACAGCAAATTCGCTTACATCATATATCAACTCAAAAGGTGAGTTTCAATCAGGTGTAACAGTTATTGGGGTTGAGATTAATCGACTTTTTAATTCCTCAAAAGCTTTCAAACATGTTTTGTTAAACTCAAAAATTGTATCTTTTTTTCTAATAAGGAACACAAAGGCTTGGAAATTTTTGAAAAATCTTTGATAAACCTCCAGTAAAAACTAGCATGGTTTAAGAAACTTATAACATCCACCTTCACTTTGTCGACTTCAATCTCTCTTTTGGAAATTTTATTCCCCAAGATAATTCCCTCTTTAACCATAAAATGACATTTCTCCCAATTAAGGATAAGATTTGTCTCATCATATATTTTCAGTACCTTAGCCAAATTACTCAAACAAACATCGTAAGTATTACCAAAAACAGAAAAATCATCCATGAAGACTTCAACAAAATTTTCTACCATATCAGTTAATATTGTCGTCATGCATTGCTGAAATGTGGCAAGTGCATTACATAAACCAAAAAACATTCTCCTAAAAGAAAACATACCATACGGGCAAGTAAAAGTGGTTTTGTGTTGGTCTTTTAGGGCTACAACTATTTGGTTATATCCCAAATATCCATCTAAGAAACAATAATATTTGTTACCTGTCAGTCAGTCTAACATCTAATCCATAAAAGGCAACAGAAAATGATCCTTCCAAGTGGCTTTGTTCAATTTTCTGTAGTCTATACAGATTCTTCAACTCATGACTGTTCTCGCTAGGATTAACTCGTTTTATTCATTCTCAACAATTGTGATTCCACCTTTCTTTGGTACACATTGTACTGGACTTACCCATGAACCATCGGAGATGAGGTAGACAATTCCCGCATCTAACGATTTGATAACTTCCTTTCGAACAACCTCTTTCATGATTGGATTCAGTCTCCTTTGCCCATCAATTCTACCTCTTTCATCCTCCTTTAGAATAATCTTGTGCATACAGAATGACGGGTTTATTCCTCAAATATCATCTATAGTCTAACTAATCGCCTTTTTAAATTTATTTAAAACTTCGATCAACTACTCCTCTTGGTGTTCTGTTATTTCTACTGAAACAATCATAGGCAAAGTAGAATTGTTACCCAAATAAACATATTTCAAATGGGAAGGAAGTACCTTAAGTTCGAGTTTGGGTGGCTCCTCGATTGACAACTCTGATTGTGTGAATTCTCGAACTTCTAACTCTAATGGTTCAAACCATGGTGGTTGAACATAGCTCCTTGGATTGGCTTCCATCAAGGCCATATTATCATTACCTTCTTCATCTTTCAATGGCTCAGACCCTAAGGTGTTCTCTAATGGGTTCTCTTCAAAATTGTTCTCCCATTCCATAGAAACTAAAGTTTCTAGCTCCTCTATTATTGAATATTCTTCCGCCAGATTGGGGAATTTTATTGCCTTAAGAACATTAAATTTTACTTGATTGAATTGAACTCTCATGGTGAGTTTACCTTTTTGCACATCTATTAACGTTCCTCTCGTGGCTAGAAAAGGTCTCCCCAAGATGATCGACACTTCTTTATCTGCTTTAAAATTTAAGAATATGAAATTAGCAGGAAAAATAGGCTTATCTACTCTTACCAAAACATCCTCAATCTTTCCTTCAGGGTATGCTAAAGATCGATCTGCCAGTTGAAGTGTCACGGTTATGGGTCTTACTTCACCTATTTCCAATAACTTGAAAATAGATTTGGACATCAAGTTGATACTTGATCCTAAGTCGCACAAAGCTTTACCACAGTAAGGCTCTCCGATATTACAGGGTATGGTAAAACTTTCACGGTCCTTCAGTTTCGAAAGTAGCTTGTTCTATAAGAATGCATTGCACTTCTTCGTTAGTGCTACAATCTCATACTCACTAAGTCTTTTCTTTTTTGACAGAATGTCTTTCATGAACTTGACATAATTGAACATTTGTTCTAAAGCCTCCACCAACGAGATATTGATGTGAAGTTTCTTTAGAACATCCAAAAACTTCTTAAATTGCACCTCCTGTTTTTGCTTATTTGGTTGGATTTTTTTAGGATACAAAAGTGATGGAACTTTGGGTTGGATTGGAAAAATTTTCTGAGGAGATAAATCTGCATCTAAAAAAGATGTTAGCTTATCAAATTTACTAGTTTGGATTTTACCTCATCAAACTTTGTAAGTTCTAGCTCTGCTACTGTTCGAATTTCAACTATTGCTTAACTTTCCTTATTCTCAATAAATTTATCTTCAATAAAAGCTTCCTTTGGTTCCAAAGTCTTACCACTTTGTAAAGTAATTACCTTGCAATGTTATTTACCCAAACTTCTTAGATTTTCTATATCATTTAGTAAGGGTCTTTGCGGTCTATTATGAAGTTCCGTAACTAACAGACCCATTTTGTTTTTCAAATTTTTTAGTGTTACTACTTGGCTTTGGATTAAAGCATCATTCTTCATCATGTATGCCTTTAACAAGTTCTCCAACCTGTTAGATGACTCAACTTGTAGTGGTTTTGGAGCTTTATTAAACCCTTGGGATTGACTTGGTCTATGCTGCATGTAGGTGTTGTTCGGTCAATTTCCTTGGTTACTCCTGGAAAAGTTCGAATGATTACGCAATGAAGGCTTATAGAAATTGGACTGTGGTCATTGTCCACTTCTATTTTGGTGTTGATTCCCCACAAAGTAAACTGACTATGGATTTGATGGACAATTCTTGAAAGAATGACCATCCCTACAATATACAAAGGAAATAACCTCAAATTGACTAGGTGGTTGGGCTAACAGGATTAAAACTATTAGTAAACTATTTCAACATTGAAGATATAAAAGATACTTGAGCTGAGAGTGACGTAAGGGCGTCCATTTCATGCACTTCGACTACTTGTCTTCTTAAAGTTCCTAGATTTGTCGATCACTAGTAATTTTTACTGGCTATTCTCTCGATGATCTCATAAGCCTCACTATAAGACTTCGACAGGAGGGCTGTAATGCCCCAAATTTTTTATTTTTGTTCTTGCGAAGGTGTGACACAACTGTGTATGTACTTCAGTGGTTAAGTGTTTTGGGTGTGTGAGAGGTCCAAAGTTCAAGCCAGGACTTGGGCAAATTTTGGTATTTTTATGAATGAGCCCTATCTTTGGTCAGTAGGCTTTTAAGTAAAAGTTGGCAAATAATTAACAGAACAGGCTTACTGGTCTGGTGGATAAGTGGAGTGTTGGTGTGAAGGAATTCTTGTGTTCAATTCTCTGTAATGGCATGGAAATAGTATTTTTGCTCTAATTTCGGCTAACAGTTGTGTTGGGGCAACATTCTGAGTAATTGTGTTTTAGTGGGTTAATAGTGAGTGATTTTAAGAGATAATGGGGGAGAGGTTATCAGAAAATAATCAGATTATCTTTTTGTTGCAAAAAAAAGTAGAGTTTCGATTTTCTCTCCAATTACCCAAACTTTTTCTGACATTTTATTCTTCTTTTTTCTCTCCTCTGCCAATTCTTTCCCCTAGTTGCTACCAAAATTTCCATTATCCTTTCCCATTTTATTTCTTTCTTTATTTTCCAATTGATTCGGTTGTTCATCGTTCGTTGCGTGTGTTCGGAGTTAATCAAGGGGTTGCTAGTTTTGAATCGACGCTGTGATTGTGCGAAGTCGTGGTTACTCAAGCGAGGTTCTAGAGGCTTAGGAGTGCTTCGCATCAGAAATACCAGGTGTGTACTTAAAACACAGAAAATGGGATTTGGAGAAAAGCTAAAATTGCTTGCTGTCGAGAAATAAGAGAAAATGATGCAAAAAATTATAGAGAAAGGAAATAAGAGTGTTATAAACTTGAAAATTATAGAGAAAGGAAATGATGCGAAAAATGGTTTTGAACAGCAGTAGTAGTCTAAATTTGAAAAATCATCAAAAATAGTAGAAATTGAGTTAGAGGTTGAATAAAATACAAAATTAAAGTTTATTGAGTCTAGTTTTTCATGGAAGAAATAGTGTAAGCAATGAAATTGTAAGTTATGAGAAATAATGAATTTTGTGAGACAAGGTCAGAATGGGTTTGGGTTCCCCTATTCTGACTTTGGAAAAATCATCGAAAATTGTAAAAAAAATTAGGGCATTAAATTTTTATGTTTAAATCCTTAACGAGTCTATTTTCAAGAGAAATAAACAAAAACATCATCCGAATTCCGTACTAAGAGATAAATAATTTTTAGTAAGGAAATGTTAAAGCTGTCAAATAGGAGAATCGAGATAGATTTTAAGATTTTACTGTACTTATTTGATAAACTATAAAATTTAAAAATTTTATGGTAGAAAGGTATTTGAGTCTAGTTTCAAAAACATCAAGAAGATCTTAATTTGGAATTTTGTAGCTCAAGATATAAATAATTTAGAGACAATGACTCAAGTAGATAGCTCTGAATGAACATATAAGTAAATAGTGAAAACATATATGAATAATTTAGCTAGCATGGATTACATTAAAAACGGATCACATGGCCAAGGCCAATTTGGGCTGAGTGGGCCACACAGGCACACATGGGCGTGTGGGCCCATTTTTACTGAAATGTTTCTAAGGTTGCACGGGTCGCCCAAGTTGGCTGTGAACCTACTGTAAGGTCGGTAAGTGCTACTTAAACCCCTAAATGTGTGAAATTGATAGAATGATATATGTACTGAGCATGTTAATATCTAAACGAATATATGTATAAAATTGCATAATAGCATATCATCCATTGTATGTTGCATTGCATTGGGTTGGGGTTATTATTCGGAGGAAGTGTACTAAAAGGCTTTAAGCCTAATTTACTGGCAGCTCAGCTACAAACTACTGTTTTGTCCCGCATGCGGTACTACTTAGAGTATAAGGATGGGTGGGTTGATTATATCCCCACATGGAGTGTAAGGTTGGACGGAGATGGTGTGTAGAGGCTGGATGGGTAGGATTTTGCTACTGCATAACTGTTACTACTACTAATACTGTGATGGGCTAAGGCCCTACTGCATTTTTGACACTATACTGAGATGGGCTAAGGCCCAAACCGTCACTGATACTGAAAAGGGCTTAGGCCCAAGACTGTTCAAATGTGCACTGTGCATATTGATTCCTTGTTTGTTTCTGCGGGATTATAAACTGAGTTTACTTAAACTCACCCTTTTTTTTAATGTGCACAGGTAATCCCCAGACTTAGATGGATCGGTGCGATGGATGACTCAGCGGTGACCACAGAAATTTTTAGACTTTATGATTTTCAATTTTCATTTTATGATTTAATTATTATTGATTATTTGGGTTGTAATTTAAGGACCCTCTGGGAATTTGGTTTTAAATTTTGGTTTATTTATTTATTTTACTTTATGGATTTATACCTGCTAGTCGTAGGAAATTTGGTTTTCAAAAAGTTAAAATAGTTTCTAAACGCATGATCACTTAGACTGTTTTATTAAAGCTTCCTAAATGAGGGATGTTTCAAAACAAATATTTTAAATGAATAAAGACAAATTTCTAAGTTCTAACAAAGGTTTACTAAAGATAATAACATGGAATGTTTTCAACGTAACAACGAGGTTTCAAAGCCAGTATCGTGTGACATTGTTAGATACAGCCATAATGTCTATACTAGGTTTGGGATGTTACAATAGCACAATTCGTAGAAGCATCTACCACCAACCTTGTGTGTGCGTTGAGACCATTATAGGACATATTCAATTGGATGCAATGTGGAATCCCGTGATGAGGGCATATACAAAATAACTCCTTGAATCTTTCTCACACCTCATATAGGGACTCGTCATCCAATTGTTGAAAAGTAGTGATCTCATTCTGCAACTTAGAAATTTTGCTAAGTGGGAAATACTTTACCAAAAAGCATTCAACTAATTCTTTCCAAGTTGAAATTGAATGTGGTGGCAACAAATTTAGCCATGCTCATGCTCAATCTCGTAATGAGTATGGAAATAACTTCAACCTCAATGCGTCTTTAGTTACACCGGCTATCTTAAAGGAATCGCTCACCTCCATGAGTAGTCGAAGGTGAAGGTGTGGATCTTCTGTGGGCATACCACTAAACTGGCCCATGGTTTGAAGCATATGAAACATTACAGGCTTCAATTCAAATTGGGATGCCTTGATCTTCGGTCTCTTAATTCCCTGATTTAATTCAATAAAGAGGAGCACAGCATACTATCTTATAGCTCAATCCCTATCATCAGCAATAAGGATTGGATTATGCACATTAGCGACACTATTTCCTTGAACATCATTTTGATTTCCAAAGTCCATTTCAGCTTGTCTTTGGAATATTCTTTCTCATCTTCTTTGTATAAATGCCTTCTCGATTTCAGGGTCCACAGGTAATAAATCGATAATTTGATCTATGCTTATAAACACCTAAAAAAAATTCACAAAAAAATTAAAGAATAAATAATTAATTAGTAAAGTTAGAAATAAATGGAATAAAATAAAAACCAAATTGCAAAGAATAATTTCACAAAAAAAGTTAATAAGGCAACAATCATAAGCAACGGTGCCAAAAACTTGTAACACGTGGTTTGTGCAAGTGTACACAGTCGTTATCAAATAATAAGTAAGTAAAAGAGTTATCGTCTCCACAATGACTATGTATGTTAATCAATTAATTGTAAAATTAAACTTAACAATTTTGTAAAAGAACATAATAATTTTTTAGTGGTGTGACGTAAAAATAAATAACTAAATGCAAAATAATCCCTAATACAAATTAATCTAAGTATGATGAATGAATAAAATGGATGAGATGGACTTAGCAGCACAATTCACAAGATTTCAACAACAATAACATGAATAGGCTATAATAGTCACATTATTCAACTTAGTTCATTTTCATCATGCTTACAATGTTTCGGAAAAATAATCCAAAACAACTCGATCTTTCATGAGTTTGGAACAAAATTAAGTCATTTTGAAATCTTTTACTTAGAAATATATGCATTTTACTGATCATATTCAGCTAAGGGTTTCTTAGAATTCATGTGAAGTAACAAGGACAGGTTAGGTTTGAAACCTTTTAATCACATAAACCTAAAAACTATGCAAGATAATAGAACTCTTTCAAGTTATTATGAACCTTCAATTTAGGGTCCGTTTGATTATGGGAATTGGTTTTCTGGAAATTGTTTTCTGAATTTTTCGGCATTTGTTTGGTGGAAAATGAATTCCACAAGGAAAACCTTTTACAAACACGGGTAAAATCACTTCCTTAGTTTTGGAAAATGTCTTATTGATTTTCCTTCCGTAAGACATTTTCCATTCCCTTCTCTACACTCTCATCGTCTCAGCTTCAAAAATTTCTTTGTAGAATTTCTTTAGAAAGGTATGTTTTCTATTTCCACTTTCATTTCTACTCATTTTCTATGGCTTCTCCCATTCCAATCCATTCTTCATTTTGATTCCCTCAATCCTTCCCGCTCCGACCCTGTACCCGAATTCCAATCCATTCTTCATTCTCATTGAATTATTTCTGTTGGTGAATTAATGCAATTTCCAGGCTTCTACGTGTTGGGTTTGTAATTTTCTAAACCTCATAGCTTTTATGGGTTTCGTTTTGTTATTAATTTTTAGCTTTTAATTGTATTTCTTAGTGTTCTTAACTCTTCTTCCATTGGATTGTGGTTTCGTAGCTTATGGCTTTGTGGGGTTACGCTTGTTCTGTTTATAGAGTTTCTTCCATTGGATTGTCATTTCTAGGCTTTTAGCTTTCTTGGGGTTCTTGTTTTTAAATCTATTGATGATGCAAATTCATGTTCAGTCCTCGTTCGCACGCTTCATGTGCGGTCAAGGATATGATACCTGGATTCTTGAACTTAGAGGTGCTGGATTGAGTACACAAGGAATGAATTTTGGACAATATATATACCCTTTAGATTCTATTTCTCAAAAGAAAGATTTTTATGGTAAGGGTACAGATTATAAGAGGTTTTCAGAAACAGAAAAAAGATATGCTTTTTCCAGTCAAATTACGGATTTAATTGAAAAGCTTGTAAATATAATTGAAGAATCTGAAAGATCATCTCCAGCACGTGCTTTTGATATGCAAAACAGCATTTCTACAGCACTAAAAGATATGCAGAAAAAACTTGATCTTATTTCCAAGTATGATTGGGACTTTGTATCTTGAACAATATATAGGAGTGCTAAAATGTCTTGTTTTTATAAGGTTATGAAGGAAAGGATTCTGGATTGGCAGCAGTCACTATGTTGGCATCATCATTGGACTATATGTCTTCTAGATCGTCACTCAAACTGCTTTTACCCTTGGGAAGTGTTATTGAAGCGAAATTGCTTAAGCATTGTTTCTCTGTGAAGTGTTATTATCTGCTTGTATATATATTGACAATAATCTGATGTTATTTCTCTTCGGTGAGTAGGCAGACCCTGCACGGGTCCTAAATGTTCCTGTTATTCCAATTGGAACATTGCTTGCTGCTACCCATCCTTTTGCAGCTAACCCTCCCTACCTCCTGTCTTGGTTGAGTCCTCAAATTTCTACCCCGGACATGTTGCAGCCAAAGTTGTTTGAAAAGCTTGTTACGAAAAACTTCAGTAAGAAAATATGCTTCACCTTTGGCTTCCAGGATAATGCACAAATGCTAAATGTAGACTCTGGCATTGATGCTTTTAACTGTCATATTATACGAATGCTTCAAAATGCTTTAGAAGTACAACGGTACACAGAAAATTATAGGGTCTTTCAGTTCAGAAGGCACTGTTCCATGTGTTGATGATTCCTCTACTGTCATTTTCATGTGCTTGTTAGCTTGTGTTGGATCCTACTTAAATAATTTTGTCCTATTTTTTCCCCCTTTCAACCTATTGAAGTTGCTCGTTCATGTCTTTCCCGTTGATACTTACATCCTTGACAAGTTTAGAATAATTTAAATGAGTCTTCAAATCTCCATTTGACCCTGGCACGGTTAGATTTTATTTACTTCCTACTTTTTTGGACCATTTCATGAATGACAATTAAAGCATAATTTACAGAGACAGTGCCTGCCAAGCTTCTCTTACAGCTAGCAACAATCTTTGAGGAGGGAGGATTGCGTGACAGGAGTGGGACATTCTTTTACAAGAATCATCTCAGTAAAAGCAATGTCCCCGTCTTAGCAATTACCGGAGTCCAAGATCTGATATGTCCGCCTGATGCAGTATATGGTATGATGTAATTTATCCCTCCTGTCTAAATTGCATCTACTTTTATTGTTCTGCTTTGCTTTGTTTTTCTCAGTTTGTAATGATATCAATGGAGTAGAAATAGTGAAGCTTATTCTAGAGCCATTGGTCACATACAAAGTTTTTGGAGAACCAGGTGGTCGCATTTTGCTCACTATGATATAGTGGGTGCCCAACGGGTAAGATTTAATACTTTCATATTTGATGCAACATAATTAGCTTCTCCTAAATATTTACACTTCCTTTTGATGCAGGCCGTAGATCTAGTGTATCCTTGTATAATAGAATTTCTCAATCATCATGACGCAGCTTGAAGTTGTTGAGACTTCTTCTTCATTCAAGCTTCATTCTATATTTTTTCCCCATGAAGGAAGGAGCCGACTTAAGAAGAATCTTCAAGCCAGTCCTGCCCTTAAAATTCTACATCAACTAGTACATATACATACATAAAAGGAGGTAAAGGATCAATACCATGCATGTAGTTGTATTGTTGTATTAAAGTTTGTTAATATGTACAGACATTTAGAAAAAGTAGTGTATGTTTATATGGTATACATATATGACTACTCTCTCTCTTAGACAACAACATGTAGTTGTATTGTTGTATTAAAGTTTGTTAATATGTACAGAAATTTAGAAAAAGTAGTGTATGTTTATATGGTATACATATATCACTACTCTCTCTCTTAGACAACAATACTTCATCATTTGTAAATGGTTAACCATTAGAAATTTTGACTCTCACAAAACATTTGATGATCTTAAGAGAGATGTTCGATTACCATAAAGCTTATACTTCATTTTATAGAGAAAGGTTGAATTAATTGTGTCAAACTCCTAACCTTTGATTGATTTTTGACCAAATTAATCACAAGTTTAGTCTATTGGGAATTTAATTATTGCTCAAGAATGTTGTATTGTATGAAGTTTACTTCCCATTTAATAAATAATAAAATAAAAAGGCAAATTTTTAGCCATTTCTCTTCACTTATTTTCCAACTAATAAGAAAGTATTTTTTTCAATTTATAACGATTAATATTGTAGCTTAATAATTGAGTATTATTATAAATAAATCATTGCAATATATGTAAAAACAATTTAAAATATAAAAATTTATTAATATATATTAATATATGTAAAAACAAATTTCCCGGAAAATATTTTTAGGAAATCTGTCAAACAGCAGAAAATATTTTACACAGATTCAATCAAACACCAGAAAATATTTTCCAGTAAATCATTTTACAGAAAAGTAAAACATTTTTCAGAAATCATTTTACGGAAAATATTTTACTGGCAATCAAACGGACCCTTAGTCGGGTTAGGATCTAAATTAAGCATGCACTTTTCAATTATTGTGTCCATTAGTCGTCATCTGGTTAGGATCGCTCAACTAATTCTAATGCATTCAATCACTTATGAATGAAATACATATTTGAGTTTAATTGAAAACATGAACGATTGAGGCTCAGAACATCATAAATATAGTTTAAACGAACTTTATTAAATTAATGCAACCATTCTAGCTAAACAAATTTAAGCCACCATCATTGATGACAAGATAACAAAACAAATTGCAAATATGATTAAAAGTAAACAAGGATAATGAAGGATAAACTCTTATTATTTCAGCAATTTTGCAGAATTGGTCAAAGTGGCTTCCTCCAATCATCGTGTTACTCCTTTCCAAGTTGCTTCTCAAGGTGGTCGGCCAAGAGAATATCTTCTCAAGGTTTTGCTGGCTAAAGGAGAACGGGATTATGGATGATTATGCATGGGAAGAAAGGAAACAATGGAAGAATGAAATGAGAAATGAAAAATGATTATGAAATGAGGGGTGATTAAGGGATTATTGAAATGAGGAATGGAGATGGGTATTTATAGTGAAGGATGGTAGTTTACTAAAAATAACATGATGACTACCTTAGGTTTCTCCTTCCCATAGCCGACCATAAATTGTGGATAAAGGAACTTTTGGTGTAGGGTCTCCAGTAAATCTCCCAAAGTGAATTTTTGAGTAGTCCATATGCCTTTGCCGAATTAGGCTTGTTCTCCCTTGTTTGGACAGTTTGGTGGCCTAATTGTTTACCTGACTTGTCCATCAATTGACTCTTCTTTAATTTGATCAAATCAACTCTTCTCGACCTATTTTACATGTGTTTTCCGTCCATGTAGAGTGAAATTAGACATGTCCATGCAACTTTAATTTAAAAATAAATCATGCATAATTTCTTTAGACGAAATGCATTAAAAAATAATGTCAAGTTTAATATGGAACATAAAATAATTAATTTATGTACAAATTTAATGCAAAATAGCATAAAACCACATTCTTCATTAAATCATGCTCATTACTGAAATATAAACAAAATTCGCCCAATTAGTAATCAAATACTTGGGATTAATATTAACTTTAAGTAAAAAAGGTGTCATAAATTACTAAAAAAAACCTATATAATTAGAGTTTACAGTAGTTCTAGCATAGATGGATTTGGAGGATGCCTTACTAGGGGTAGATAAGATATCTTTGCCATTGACGGAGGAAGAGAAGAAGGTAAAGATCGAAAGGCTTTAACACAATTACATATGTATTTGTCAAATGAAATTTTACATGACATGATGAAGGAGAAGACCACCGCTGCATTATGGGCAAAGCTACAATAGCTATTCATATCGAAAACCCTAATTAGCAAGTTGCATATGAAGCAGTACATTTATGCTCATCGTTTGGAGGAAGGTGGGTCTGTGCATGAACACTTAGCTTTAAAGAAATTCTCTCAAAGCTAGAGGCCATCGAGGTTTAGTACGATAAAGAATATTTAGGGTTAATTCTACGTTGTTCATTTCCCCCGTCTTATTCAACCTTTAGAGATACAATTTTGTATAGCTGCAAATCTCCCACAGTTGATGAATTATATGCTTTCATAACATTGTATGACAAGATAAA
Source organism: Gossypium hirsutum (assembly GCF_007990345.1). Classification (NCBI taxonomy): domain Eukaryota; kingdom Viridiplantae; phylum Streptophyta; class Magnoliopsida; order Malvales; family Malvaceae; genus Gossypium; species Gossypium hirsutum. Next base: position 30,040,656 of record NC_053438.1, on the reverse strand, counting down.
GCATCTTATGTCTAGATTTGACTCTTAGGGAGAGAGTGTCATTGTTCTTGGGAGACAAGAACGAATACTGATGATAATCATGAGAGGACACAAGAACAAAATACTCACAGTAAATCTAAGGGTAGATCGAGATATTCAAACAGAGGTAAAACCTATAATTTCTGCAAGAAGAAATGGCACGTTAAGTCTGAGTGATATAAGTTGCATAATAAGATCAAAAGGGACGCATCAAATCAAAAGGGAAAATAACCAGAACAATCCAAGGAAGCTGATATTGTAGAAGACTACAGTGATGGTAAACTCCTAATTACTTCTGCCAACAACCCTAAAGTGAGCGATGAGTGGATTCTTGATTCTGGTTGCACCTTCCATATGAGTCTCAATCGAGATTGGTTTACAACATATCAAAAAAGTGTTTGAAGGTGTTATTTTGATAGGAAATAATGCTTCATATAAAATTGTAGGTATTGGCACGATCAAAATTAAGATGTTCGATGAAGTCGTCAGAAAACTTAGTGGCGTATGATATGTACCAAAACTAGAGAGGAATTTAATTTCATTGAGTAATCTTGATTCAAAGGGGCACAAGCACACAGCTGAAAGTGGGGTTCTAAAGATTACCAAGGGTTCCCTCGTTGTGATGAAAGGGCAGAGAAAGACTGCCAAGTTATATTTTTGGCAATGTTTAACTGTTATTGGTGATGCAGCCGTCGCTTCCTCCTCCTTGTCAGATGATGATGTTACTAGATTTTGGCATATGCGTCTAGGGCATATGAGTGAGAATGACATGGCAGAATTGAGCAAAAGAGGACTTCTTGATGGACAAAGCATTAGCAAAATGAAGTTCTATGAGCACTACATTTTTGGGAAGCAAAAAAGAGTCCGATTCACTAGAGGAATCCATAACACGAAGGGATTGTTGGATTATATTCATTATGATCTTTAAGGACCATCTAGAGTGCCTTCGAAAGGTGGCGCTAATTATATGCTAACGATCATTGATGATTTTTTCAGAAAGGTTTGGGCATTCTTCCTAAAGCATAAAAGAGATGTGTTTTCCATGTGTAAGGCTTGGAAAAACTATGATCGAGAAGTAGATAGGAAAATAGATAAAACATCTCCACATTGATAATGGCTTGGAATTCTGTTCTGATGAGTTTAATGAACTGTGCAAACCAGAACGGATCATGAGACACTTGACAATTTGTCATACTCCATAGCAAAACGGCATCGCAGAATGGATGAATAGAACAATCATGAAAAAGGTTGATGTATGTTGTCGAATTCTTGTTTATCGAAGTCGTTTTGGGTTGATGTAGCCTCTACTGTATATTTTTTATTAATTAGTCTCCATCCATTGCCATTGAGAAAAAGACTCCACAAAAAGTATGTCTGGTAATCTTGCTGATTATTCTGATTTGAAGATTTTTGGGTGACTTACGTATGCTTATGTTGATAATGGAAATTGGAACCTAGATCCATTAAATGTGTTTTTCTTGGTTATAAGGCTGGTGTTAAAGGATATAAGTTATGGTGGCCTAAAAATAGAAAAATTGTGATTAGCTTTATCTCCGCAATTAGATGATGATATTAACTACATAAAACGTGTTCCATACTCTAGTGTAATTGGATCTCTCATGTATGCTATGGTTTGCTCACGTCCAAATTTATTATATGCAATTAATGTAGTTAGTAGATGCATGGCGAATCTCAGTAAATAACACTGGAAAGCAGTTTAGTGAATTTTTATATACTTACGAGGTACTACTGGTGTTTGCTTACAGTTTGAAAGAACTAGAGATGGAGTCATTGTATATGTTGATTCTGATTTTGCTGGAGACCTTGATAAAAGAAGATCTCTCACCGGCTATGTCTTTACTATTGGAGATAGCGCAATTAGTTGGAATGCTGCTTTGTAAACTACAGTTGCTTTGTCTACTACTAAAGCTGAGTACATGGCAATTACCAAGGCTTATAAAGAAGTTATTTGGTTAAAGGTATTCTTTGGTGAACTCAATAAAGACCTTTAAACCAATACAATGTTTTGTGATAGTCAGAGTGTCATCTTCCTTACGAAGGGTCAAATGTTTCATGAGAGAACAAAGCACATTGACATTCGATATCATTTTATGTGTGATATTATTGTTCGTGGTGATATTGTTGTGAGCAAAGTTAGTACTCATGATAATCCTAAAAATATGATGACTAAGTCACTTCCTATAAACAAGTTCGAGTATTGCTTGGACTTGGTTGGTGTTCATTATTGAAGAATACCCTTAGGGTTTCGTGAAAGATGTGGAGAACTTGTTCATTGAGAGTTCGTGATGAAGAACTTGTTCGTTGAGAATTCATGTTAAAGTGGATATTATTAGAGTTGTGTGACCCAAATTCTAAGAGATTGCTAGCACGTTAAGGTAAACAAAACACTTTTTCTTTCTAGAAGATTTAGTACTTATTAGTGTAATATATTTAACATTTATTAGCATAATATATTTGACATCGATTAGAATTGGATTTTTTCAACTTATAAATAGATGTTGAAACTCCTCTTATATCATTTGACTTCGACATTAGTGAATTTTCTTCTCCTCTGCCCATGGTTTTTTCCCGAAAGGGTTTCCACGTAAAATCTGTGTTCTATTTTTTCTTTCTTTTTCTTTGCGATCTTTCTACATTGTCATTATCGATGTTCAATTTTTAACATTAGTGTAATGAAATTGATCATGGTTTCCTTATGATGTCAAAATGATATTGCGCCATAAAATTCGAACCTTAACTAGACCATGTCGCCAAGAGAGCACTTGAAGGTCTCAGAATCAGCTTGTCGCCAAGAGAGTGCTTGAAGGTTGAAGGCCTCAAAATCAGCTTGAATACCTTGATCCGACATTGATATGGGATGCGCGTGGACCAAGATCGAGTTGCCAAGTCACGAGGAAACTCCTACGAGACTCTATCGAACAGATCTGAAATCAAAACGACAAATAAGATTAAAAGTAATTCAGAACGAAATTAAATCCCCAAAAACAACTAAGAACAGCCAAGAATCAAAGAACTTATGAATAGATGTTATTTCGGAATGCAAGAACACGAAATCGATCTCCAAGATTGATTTCCCAACCAGTCGAATGATTCGGCCCAATTGAACACCCAAGTTGATTTCCCCAAATTCCAGCAACCGAATGGCCCCCAATCAGAATGTGTAAGGAACGACAAGAACCCTAGAAATTGGGGATTTAAGGCCGATTCCTTGCTGCCAACAAGAGAAAGATTTATCGATTCTTTAAGATGGAAAGGGCTGAAAACAAAACAAGAAGAGCAAATAGATCAATAAAGAATCGGCACAAAACAGAAATAAAGAAAAGAAATTGAACAGCAAGTAATTTAAAAAGATAGGTCCTAAGAAGCCTTGAAAACCCGAAAGAATTCACAACTCCCTTCAAATGGCTCTAATCTCCCCTCCAAAGAGTATCTATGGCAAGAAGAAGGCTGAAGATGGCTCCCACAATCAAAAGATTGCTAAAACAACTTCTAAAGAAAACTCAAGAGAGAATTCTTGGAGAAAACCTCAAAGAAAATTCTGCTCTCAACAAATCTGAAACTTTGATTAAAATTCTAAGTAATGAATACAAGGGGTGGCCGGCCATCACTTATATAGGCCTCAAACTAATCCTAATCTCATTAGGAAACTTAAAAATTAACCCTAAATAATAAAAATAATAAAAAAATTCCGGCCTAACACTTAAATGGGTTGTTTTGGGCCGAATTTAACATGTAATATCTCTAGAGCCTAAAAAATTAAATTAACAAATAAAATGTTTACAAATTGAGCCCTTTGATATTTTGGCCTGATTTTCAACTACGTATGCATGGTTTTCTTGATTGGGCTGGAAATTTGCTTATTGGGCCTCGCCTTCAGGAATTTGGGCTTGTGATCCATTTCCTACAGAATTTAGGTCGTTGATGCTCATAACGGAGATCCAATGCGCATTGGCTGCAAGATTCGGTTTCTTGGACCAAGATTTCCAAGATTTGAAATCTTGATTTTCTTGATTCTTAAAATCGCTCCAAACAGCAAAATTGGGCCAAGATTCGATTTCTTGATTTTCTTGAAAACAAGAAAGTGAATCTTGATTTTCTCGTTCTTTGGTGTATGCATGTAAGGCCTTGCTAACAAACTCCTGAATGGTCCCATTTAGTTTGGAACGAATTTGTCAGGCCTTTAATCTCGTTATTGGGCCTTGTGGTAATTTGAGCCCATCACGTTCTTGAACTTGGGTTGGGCCTTTCTGACTCGTATCAAACATCTTAGTTACATTGTCGTAGATTGACTTGCTTAAAGGTCTCAGAATCAACCTGAATACCTTGATCCAACGTCCTAGTTACATTGTTGTAGATTGACTTCCTTATGCACTACATTCTATAGATTATCCTTGATCCAATGCGCTTCTCATAGCAGCCAATTTGTAGTCTATAGATTATCTTGATCTAGTGTTTATCCTTGTAATAGTCATTTATTGATCAAGCTGTCCGTTTTAAAAGTTGACGCAAATGGGTGAGATCGTCCTATTTTAAAAGTTACTTGTAATAGTCAGTCGATTATTCCTTGCAAATGGATGAAGATATCTAAATGATTGACTCAAACAAGTAGTCCTCGCAAATGGCTAAAGATGTCCATTTTCAAAATTGTTTTTATAAAGCAATGGTAAATGATTGGCTTATATAGTTCCTCACAAACAAATGAGAATTTTACAAATAAATATTTGAATTTTTATGACGTTAGATAAATTGAACCTCTAAGTTTGAAACCTTGGTCTAAAGAATGGAACCATAATTAGATAGAATAATTAAGTCTTGATATATATTGGCCCATTTACCAATATTCCTGGTTTTGTGCCCATGTCCAACAAATATGTGTCACACACAGATGTCGAACATGAGCACTTTAAAAAACATGTAGAGCAACATAGCATACAAACTTCAGCAAGACATCATATAATGTAAGTGATATATATATCACAGATATATACAAGGTACATTATTACTTGAAAAGAAATACCAAGTACGAAAATTTTGAATAAAACCATCCAAAATTATGTCTTACGAGAACTCATAATTCAAGACTTCCCTAACCAACTCTGCAACTCGACAATCGGAGCATAAACTAAAATAATATGAGAGAAATTTACTCAGATTTCTCTCACCTCATATTCATGAAAAATCTGAAGTGGTGACTGTTTTGAGACTGGGCGATCTTCAGACCAGAGCTCCAAGTTTACAGTCCTTGCTCCCCAGTGGATGAGGCACTTATAGACCTCACCAACATTAAATCGATTGATGAGCACTAAACCGAGACATTTGTCAACGAGCTTCCATTCACCTGAATTTTATATAAGAAACACATGGGATTTTACCATATATAAAAAGACCTAAAGAAAAGCAAATGGAATCAATGATTCCAAAATCATGGCATTTATCAATGAGATTGACTTCTAGTCAAACGATTATTTTCAAGAAAGAAGATGAACACCAGCCATTCATTGAGCTTAAGGTCTCACAGTTTATTCTATTTATATTTTATACAAAGGAGGCAGAGGCCAAAGCCTCAGATAAGAGGGGAGGTTGAAGTATTGGTAGTCGAATCTCAAATCTATCCAATACCACCTTTTAAGGGTGACTATTTGAACCAATTGTGCTAAGCCTCCGGTTTACAATATTTTAAATGTAATTTAGGGAATCTATACTTACTACGATTGTAATAATAAAAATTGTTACTTTTAAATGCAGGTAGCATTACCGTTAGGCAGAAGATTCCCTTGGTAAACTTTTTCTCCAGTTTCAGGCCAAACTTCCTGCTTAGTGCCATCAACAGAGGTAAATGCCACAAAAGTTTCTGTTGGGTGCAAGAGAGAGAAAGTTGGATGAACTCTCAAGCAAACCAGCCTACAAAAGAAAACATCGATGATATGATAAATAATGATATTCACGGGTTACAGGATGGAAATAATGCAAAGCTAAAGATTGCAAAAAGAAGTAAAGATGAAAAATGGTTATGGAATAGTCTGATAAGTTGTTGAATAAACTATCTCACATTTGATTTACTTTAGGGTTTATTCAGTTGGAGTACTTGTTCTCTTATTTTCATACGAGTAATGTGACTCCGAATAATACATTCTTTCCCATTATAGGACACAATACTCGTTTCTACTAACCATGTGCTCAGAACCACTACAAGAAGCCTTTAGGTACGTGGGAGGAAGTCTGAACGGAAACTGGGATTTGAACCTCGGACCATACCCCTCCTTAGGAATCAAAACTACTACAACAAGCCTTGGCCATTTTCAACTAAACTTAAATAAAGTTTCTAGCATAGACCAAATAACAATAGGCAAATAAGTTCAATCTTCACTCGAGTCATAAAATCCAACTGGGGCCATACATGTAAAGCCAACACTAAAAAATGGGACAAGCATGCCAACTGACACTAATTGCAAAACTAGAGAAGCAAGAAGCAACAACCAAATAAGATAGAAAGATTCAAACAATAGGAACTAGGGAGAGGGGTCTGATCAAACTATAAACTATAAGGCCAGGTCAAACACTAAACCACTTAACAAATCATACAATTACCTCTTCAAGTAAATTCTTCATTTGCTAAATTTAGAGGGCTCCCTAAAGATTTGTCCTCTTCTCTTGCCACTCTAATTCTTACGTGTTACTTGAATGCACCAATAACTTTGTGAATTTTTAAGAATCTATGAACAGTTCACAATCTCATGTTGAAGAACCATGTTCTTTTATTTTTTGCTACCTGCTTGTACTAGAAACATGTTCTTTTATTTTTTTTCATTTTCATTCCACAAAATTGATCGTTAACCAGATATTTTACCATGCATGTAAACACAAATCTCATTCCTTTAAGCAATTCCATCACATGTCAAGTTTTTGCTAATATTGTCACAAAGCCCAAAATCAGACTAAATAATCAAACAGCAGCCTAAAAGAAAAATGGAAAAGGAAAAAAAAAAAGTGGATGTGAAAATTGAAAAAAACCTTGAAAATCCGCCAGATCCAGCACCAACTTTGCGAGCTAAAATACTGGATTCAATGCGCAAAACTTTTGGATTATCTTTCGGAACGGTTATCTGCCGCTGAAGAACCAAACCGCCACCAATATCACCTTCTAACAGAACGGATTCCTCTTCTCCTGCATGCTCAAGATCTCTCCTACACGAAATGAATCTTTTATCAATAAAAATACACCCAATATAAGACTGCAACAATGGAGCCTAAAATCTTGAGCTAATTCCCCTTATCTTTATCTAATTTTGCTCACCAGAAAGAACCTCATAAATCAATGACACAGTTAAGTCTTTTATCATGATTATTTGGAGAAATATATGAGGTCTGCAGATACCAATATGGAGTACTTTGTACTAAGGTAGCAATAGCTGATGTGGTTCACTAAAACATATTTCACTTATTGTCTTGCTACTATTTTCAGCCATGTGCCAGATCTTTAACACAGTTCCCTTAATTCCTTAAAGAATATATCAAATCTGAGACAGTGAATTTTAACTTTCATTTTCGGATGCAAATATTTACAAATTATTGATACATAGGGGAGAACTGATGAGCAATCAGATGAAAGAAAATCTATATTTGGTTCAATATGTAAATCTATTCTTATACCATTATGTACAAGGGGCAATAAAATAAACACAATGCTCAAGCTAAGGATACCATATTCTTAGATGGGGAAAACTTACGACCTAAATGACATATCAAGATAAGGCCTTTTCTTTAGTTTTAGTTTGAAGCAAACAGAAGAATAAGGGATAAACACCAAGGACATCACTTTGATCTTTTACTTAAAACAAACATCAAGTTCACAATATTTAATGGTTTTAGAATCTAATTATATTTATTTTTATGAGAGGAAAACATTATCCATGAATAATGACAGGTCCTGAAACTCACTGCATGACATTGTATTCCTCTGTACATCCAGCAGACCGATACTCCATACCACTATACTCTTCATATCCATTAATCTCAACCCTGCTATGAAGCCATTGGCTTCCTGCATGCAAGAGAGAGAAGGCAGTGAGTATAAGTGATAATTTGAAAGTCCATGCAGGCTAATTTCAAATAAAAAATGTGACAGAACTCTTGCTTTCTTATTTTACTAGAACTCCCGCTCCCTATCCAAACCGAACTTTCTTTAACTAAAAAATCAACTTTCCCCATTATTTATTCATACCAAAGAAAAAGGTAGCCAGTTTGCTCTGTTCATTGATATAACTATCGAGTATATCTGAAATAAGGATGGTAAAACATGAACCACCTGATGGATTTTAAACTGATTTGCACCGAATGAAGAGGTTTTTTTATTTCTTCTAATAGCGAAGGTGCGGCAGGGCGTTTCCTTTTTCTTGTTTTTTTGAAAAACAAGTATGAATCAATTTGGGTATTTCTTTGCCCTGCCCCGGCCCCACTACGATATTTGAAATCACTATTTTACCTATTTTAACTTTTCAAATGATAGAAATGTAATAATAGATTATACAATAAACACTAAAATATTTAGGTGAAATATTCATACTTTATTCTTCTACGTCTACATGTCAAATGCACATTGAAAGTATTAAAAGAAACTATAGAACTCCAAAGTGCAGGGATTAGTTTATGTATTTTCCTTGTTTTAATAAAGAGATTAGGAAGGAATTCCTAGTCCTTCCTGTTTTATTTTTCTTTTAGTTCAGGATTAATTTGATTGTATCTCAATATGAGGGATTTAATAATTACGAGAATTAAGGAAAATTAGTGGTAAACATGTCATTTTTCTCCTATAAATTCTGGCATTTTCATGTTTATGGAATAAGAAAAATTACAGAGTTTTCCTCTGAGAAATTCTTCATCTCTCAATTCTGTTTTCATCTCTTCTTGAAAATTGAGTCTTCAATGACAAAACACAGCCCAGCCTCTGCAAAGGCTACTGAAAAACCAAACTTAAACTCTGAAATCACCACTCCAAATAGTTATGGTGGAACCACAGCTTTTAGCAAAGGGCAGATTGAATTCCTTAAGAAGCTATCAAAACCCATCATCAAATCCAACTCGACCAACAACATCACTGGAACAAGCTTTGTTGCTCAAATAGGTGATCTCCCTATGGCTTTGACTACCTAAATGCAAAAAACAGCTATTGGATGGTAGACTTGGGTGCATCATATCATATGACTACATTACTTAATACCTGCAAACCAAGCTCTGAAATCTCATGGTTTGGATTGCCGATGGAACACTGTCCAAAGTGGCAGGGATAGGATCAGTAATTATCACCGACAGACTGATTTTAAATTCTGTGCTATTCATTTCAACTTGACTTGTAACTTGTTGTCCATTAGAAAACTCACCCAAGATTTGAATTGCGTTACTAATTTCTTCCCAACTCATTGTGAATTTCAAGACTTGGAATCGGGGAGGATGATTGACAATCCTAAAAAATGTGTGGGGCTCTATCTTCATAACAGTCTCAATACTCCCAGAAAACAAACTCAATTTGTAAGTAGTGTGTCATTTTCAATTTATTCAATAGCTTCCAATAACAATTTCTAATCTATAGTGCAATCATGTTGTGGCACTATAGATTAGGTCATCCTTCAATATTTAAAAAGACTATTCCCAGCACTTTTCAATGGAACAAATCAAATGAAAAACATCTTGAAGCAGTATACTGGATTCTTATATGCTTGAAGATGACCCTGGGTAAAGGAATATTCTTTCAAGAAGGAACAACTAAGGGGGTTGAAGTCTATTCGGATGCTGATTGGCTAAGATGAGATCCACTACAAATCAAAGTTCCACTATAGACTACTATACCTTTGTACGGGGAAACTTGGTAACTTGGCGTAGCAAGAAACGATCTGTTGTTTCTCTAGGTAGTGTTGAGGCTGGGCATAGAGCTTTAGCTCAAAGTATATTTGAAGGATTATGGCTAAAAAGGATACTTGAAGAGTTAAGAATCTCAACAAGAGAACTCTCATAAAGTCCTTTTTTTGATAATTTCGAAGCAATCAGTATTGCTAAAAATCCTGTTCATCATGATAGAACCAAGCATGTTGAACTAAATTGCCATTTTATTAAAGAAGAGGTTGAAGCTGGAATACTGAAACTAATTCAAGTGGCAGAAGTTCTAACAAAAGCTCTTTCAAGAATAATGTTTGAGGAATTGAATTCCAAGCCAGGAATGACCAAGCCAGGAATGATCAACATCTATTCACAAGCTTGAGGGGGAGTGTATAATTCCAAAGTTAATCCGAATTAGTTTCTTTAGTTTCCTTGTTTGAATAAAGAGATTAGGAAGGTTTTTCCTAGAATTTCTCTTGTTTTGTTTTTCCTTTTTTTTTCATGATTAATTTGATTGTATCTTAATTTGAGAGACTTGATGAATTACAAGAATGAAGGAGGAATGAGTGGCAAACATGTATTTTTCTCCTATAAATTCTATCAGTTTCTTGCTTTTCCTCTTTGAAATTCTTCATCTCTCAATTCTATTTCCATCCCTAAAATTATGCAAATAAGGTAAGATGGGACTATGAAGAATGCATTCGACATCCATGGTGGTGGTAGTGGTATTCAAGTTTTGACATCCACGACAAAGCAAGGCGAGGGTCAAGGCAGGACATGCCAACAGTGGAGCAAAGATGGATTTGGCAATATATCCCCTTGCTTTGCTCCATTGCCATCCCTAATATGAGGTCGACAAAAAGGTCAAAACTAATGGAGCGGATTTATTTTATATGTTTTCTATGGTCAAGTGAGTAGGGGTGAGCATTCGATCGAATCGAATCGAATCGAATCGAAAATTTTCGAGTTAATCGAGTTTTCGAATCTCATTTTATCATCCTAACTTTATTTGAAGTTTTCTCGAATCGAGTCGAGTGAGATAGAATTCGAATCGAATCGAATATATTTGTTCGAGTTAAATTTTAAAAAATAATTTTGGGTCCTTGTAACCATTGTCACCCATCGTAATAAAATTTATCCACCTTAATCAAATTTTTTATTAACTTTCATGACTTCATAATTTATTTATTAATTTTTTTATATACTGATTAGCTTATTTGCTTACTTAGTTGTTTCAATTATCTTCAGATTCTTGTCACTATGTATTTTAGAATTAAAAAATATATTAAATGTAAAAATATGATTTTTTAATAAAAGTTATTTTAAAAATAAAATGTGAAATTGATACCAATATAAAATTTTAACACGAATATTTTATGGCATAATTAATAATTCAATTTTAATATAAATATTCAATATGACTAAACAATTCAATAATATAAATAATATAAAATGTGAAATTTAATTTAATAATATAAATAGTAAATATAAATAAAATTATTACTATTTATGTTTAGTGAATTTTTTTTTGGATATTTTGATTTTTTATTTAGGAGTAAATGGTAGGAAGTAAAAGTTTAGGGAAAAAATAAAAAGTTTTGGGGAATAAAAGTTTGAGGGAAAGTAAATAAGGGGAGTAAAATTTTGGAGAAAAAATATTAAAAAAAATTGGATGGGGGAGGGTTCGGGATAGATGGGAGGTGGGATGGGAAGGGAATAAAAGTTTTAGGGGAAAAGTTGGAGGGAGTAAAAATTTTGGGAGAAAATAAAAGATTTTGAGGGTTTTTGGGAGTAAAAATTTTGAGAAAAAATAAATGGGAGAGTAAAGTTTTGGTGGGAAATGAATTTTGGGTAGATTGGGGGATTGGGAGGGGAGAGGAGTAAAAGTTTTGGGGGGAAAGTGGGAAGGGGTAAAAGTTTTGAGGGAAAAGTAAATAAGTTTGGGAATTTGTGGTAAAAATGTAAAATATTATAGTTTGATATTCGAATTATTCGAATTATTCGAGTTATTCGAATTCGAAAACTCAACTCGATTCGAACTCGAAATTCGAAAAAAAAAATTCGAGTTGATTCAAATAACTCGATTAACTCGATTAACTCGAATAACTCGATTCGTTTAACTCGAAATTCGAATTTTTTTTCGATTTTTTCGAGTCGAATCGAGTTTTGCTCACCCCTACCAGTGAGAGTACTTACAAGAATAGGGACTCATCTGAAATCCTCAGACACCCATGCAACTACACAAGACAACTAAGACTATATAAACATATGTTACTTGGCATCGTAGAAAATGACATAAAAAATTCTGATTGTGAAGATATGTAAATAGAATAATATAGTTGATTATTAGGGATTATAGCAAGATATTAAAAATTTGATTTTATTTACTTTCCTTACAAAGTAGACTCATACTTGTATATATATGTATTGTTTGATGATGAATGATATATAGAATTTCATTCTCTTTCTCCTTGTGCCACATTAATTATTCTTTCAATATTTTGTTCATGGTATCAGAGCCTCTTGGCTCGATTTAGGGAGATCGTGTTTCGTTATTATGAGCACGAACCGTTTGGGTATATCATGGGTTATTTTTTCAAAGTGGTTTTTTGGGTACATCACCGACACAGGGAGGAGCGCCACCGTCTCAACAGTTGACCTACACTTTTTGACGATTAGAGGACCAACGCATGAGGCTCACACGCTACCTAAAGATTTGCGATCCTACTTCACACGCCAGTGCATGTGGGTGTGTGTGACGTCATCTTGCCACTAACTTCCACCCTTGATGTAGACACCTTTTTTCAACCTTAGCCCAGTGGTCGATTGCTTGATCGAAAGAGGATTCATGGGTTGTTTGTTGATTTTTTGAGGTTTCCTATTGCCCTACGAAAAGGTAAACAATAGTGTACTTATCCCATCTCCTCTTTTTGTCTCTTATGATCAGTTATCCCCTATGACTAGTTCTTTCATTGCTTTGTTAGACTCTATTTCTATCCCTAAAACTGTTAAGGAGACCTTATCTCATCCTGACTGGCGAGATGCAATGATAGAGGAGATGACTACTTTAAATGGTAATGATACTTGGGAATTGATTAATTTGCTGACTAGAAGGAAGGTTATTGGATGTAAATGGGTGTATATAGTCAAAGTTAATCCTAATGGTTCCGTTGCTCAATTAAAAGCCCATCTTGTTGGTAAAGGATATGCTCAAACCGATGGGGTTGATTACTTGGATACTTTCTCCAGTGGCTAAATGGCTTTTGTTCATTTGTTCTTTTGTTCATTTCTATGGCGGCTACATATAGGTGGCCCTTGCACGAACTTGATATGAAAAATATCTTTCTGCATGGTGATCTACAGGAGGAGGTCTATATGGAGAAACCACCTGGTTTTGTTTCTCAAGGGAAGAGTGTGATGGTGTGTCTCCAGAAATCTCTATATGGTTTGAAACAAAGCCCACGAGCATGGTTTGGACGATTCAGTGAGGTGATCCAGGATTTTGGTTTACAAAATAGTTGTAAACACTCAGTTTTCTACCGACACTCAGAGGTAGTCATGATTCTCTTAGTAGTTTATGTTAATGGTATTGTTATAACTAAAAGTGATGATGCAGGCATTCTTGCTTTGAAATTACTTAGTTTCAAACGAAGGATTTGGGACAGTTAAAAACTATTTTCTTGGTATTGAAGTTACTAGAAGTAAGAAGGGTATTGTCTTGTCTCAAAGGAAATATACCCTTAACTTACTTGAAGAAACTAGAAAGTCGGGATGTAAACCGTGCAGCATGCCAATGGATTCCAATATGCAACTTATGAAGGAAGATAATGATTCATTTGAGGATCCTGAGAGGTATAGGAGACTAGTTGGGAAACTGAATTTCCTCACAATTACTCATCCTGATATCGCATATTCTGTGAGAGTTGTGAGTCAGTTCATGTCTTCACCAACAGTTAAACATTGGGTAGCACTAGAACAAATCTTATGTTACCTAAATGGAGCTCCAGTTCAAGAGCCTCTATATCAAAATTATGGGCACACAAGCATTGAATGCTTCACTGATGCAGATTGGGTAGGATCAAAGATGGATAGGAGATCAACTACTGGTTACTGTGTTTTTGTGGGAGAAAATCTGATTTCTTGGAAAAGCAAGAAGCAGAGTGTAGTGTCGCAGTCTAGCGCAAAATCCAAATATAGAGCTATGACATAATTTGTGTGTGAAATTATGGTTACAATAGTTACTGGATGAGTTGGAATTTAAAAAGTCGTCACCAGCAAAATTGTGAAGTGACAATCAAGGTGCTCTTCATATATTCTCCAATCCAGTATTTCATGAGCGAACCAAGCATATTGAAGTCAACTGTCACTTCATTCGTGAGAAGATTCAACAAAAGCTCATATCGACAGGTCATGTCAGAACGGGGGATTAATTAGGAGATATCTTTATGAAATCTCTTAGTGGACCTTGAATTGATTATATTTGTAACAAGCTAGGCATGATTAACATCTATGCTCCAGCTTGAGAGAGAGTGTTAAGATATGTAAATAAAATAATTTAGCTAATTATTAGGGATTAAAGCAAGATATATTAGGGATTTGATTTTATTTACTTTCCTTATAGAGTAGACTCATACTTGTATACATGTATTGTTTGATGATGAATTTCATTCTCTCTTTCTCCTTGTGCCTCATTAATTATTTTTTCAATATTTCATTCACTAACCAACTAAATTCAAGGAACTACAATAGAAATATGAAAATTATAAGCAAACCACAGATGAAGCATCATATTTCCTAAGGACATGTAACCAAACTAAGGTCTATGTTGTTAGATTCAAGTAAGGCATTTAATTTAATGCTTAAATCTTGGGATACATTGGAATACCTGAAGGAAGGTGAACCATTGAAATAATTCTACCCCCAATCCAGGGTACTATTTTTAGTGACCAATCACCATTTGCCAGTTCAATCGGAGTCCTTGAAAGTTCTCCTCCCTTGTGTCCAGAACCATCTTCCACATCAGGAATATGCTTGATACTTTCTGCATATTGAAACTAAGATGTTAAAAAAGAAAAAAAACCATCAAATAATATTGAATATATGTATAAAAGGAAATCATTTGATAATACATCCAATCTTTTGACCACAATCAGGTTGTCAAGTTGATGCAAGTTTTTATATGTTTTGGGTGGAAATTTTAAAAATAGAATTTGAGATGGCAGAGCCATGCACCATTCAACTCCCAAAATAAGATATGAAATGAAACTCTGATACAAATATTAAAAAAGGAAGCTCAACCTAAAGATTTGTGAAATGCATGTTAAAAATGGCAGAGTGATGCAACTACATATTAACATGAAGCTGGCAGGTGCAGATTTGAAAGAATCAACTTCAAAACATATTCATATCATGCAAAAACGGCATACAAATAATTGTCAGATTTAAATTGACCCATTTATTAACCATATGTAGGAGTCCGTCTAGGAGATTAACTCAATTAACATTCCTCTATTTTACCGGTCAAAGGATGATTTTATGCACATCAGGAATAAGACCTGATTGAGAAAGTTCCAAAAATATTAACAAAAAGCGGTGATCTGCATTAATCAATTGAGTTAAACAATCTGCATGCCCTTTTACCTAACATGATAGAATGCACTCACTGAATAGATTAAATCAAACATATGGAATTACATATTCCATAAATGAATAATACAAAAAAAGGGCTTAATTAAAATGGTTATCTTCAGGTTGACAAAAAAAGAAATATCTAGGGACAAACTTCCAAGCTGCTTTATGATAAGACAACAAACAATCATTGGAAATAGTGTCTGAGTTAATGAAATTTGAATGGTTTCTCGTATTATGAGCGTTTGTCAAGAAATGAATGATAATAGGGGCTTTGAAGAGAAATTTACCTAAGCGCAACCTATGATGCTCTTTGCTAGAAGATATCAGCTTAGAGACCTCAATTTCAGAAGGCATTTCTATTTGCAGATCTTCCCCATCATTGCCCCATGCATCAAGCTGTTTAAAAAAGATGGATTAAATTATTTTGCAGCATGCTCCTAATTTATTTTATATGCAAATGTCAGTTTCTTTGGAAAAGGAGACATACCATTGCATCTTCACCAATCAACAGCTGAACATGAAGGCGACGGTTTGGCCTCTTCCACAATCCTTCAGTCTTAGATACTTTGACAGTGACAACTGAAGATTCAAGTTCTGCAACATAATGAGTTAAAAGATATTCACCTTCAGTAAATCCATATCCATCACCATCATCTTCAAAAAGAGAGCCTTTAGCTTTCCCTGTAATAGAAAAGATTTAGCTTTAGTCATAAGATCCCAAACAATAGAAAAATCACTGAGACTTTTTATGCAGCATAAAAGCCCTATCACTGGAAAATTGTTCAGCACAATTCTTCAAGGAATGAATACACTGAAAATTTTCTTTCAACCTATTCTACTTGCACCACGGAGTTGATTGATATGGATGTGTCCAACACATACATTCCTTTCTTTCCAAGTTTTTCTTGATATTTGAGGAGCAGACTTCCATAACAATGACCATAGGATATTACTAAACAGGTAATTATCAAAAGATAAACACTTGAACAAACATACATTGGAATTCCACAATCCTTCCCCAACAGAATTTACACTTAATGACAAGCTAAAGTTGCTCGGTGCAACTTATTAGGAAATTTTCCACTTCTATGGCAACACAGTTTCAAAGTGGGAGGCCCTCATTGACATACACATGGAACCTCTAGGGTTGGCATATTTGCTAAGTGCAAAGGTTTTTCTAAGGCTGGAGAACACCTAAATTTTCTTAGAGCGTAAGACATTCCTTCAGCTAGCCTTATATAATTTTGTATAAAAATCAAGGACGATACTTTTGAAGCCCAATCTAACACAATGCAAGAAAAACACAAGAACCAGATAATAATAGCATAAATGTATCAAATTACTTAAAAGTACCATGCTCATCTAACGCTACAATAAGCGTTAAATCATCCAATGGGTTAGATTCACCAACATGTTGATGAGGAGGACCGAAAGGTATAATATATCCACCTTGCAAATATAAAGCTGGTAAATCCTGAAATATCCAAGAAAGAACAAGTAAAAACAAATATCTGCAATTGGCAAAACTAGATGCTCATTAAAGTAGGAAGCTAGTTATTTTGCAACTTATACCGGATGTGAATCGTCAAAGTCAAAGCTCAACCAAATTCCTTTAGGCAACAAGGGTTGTAATTTATCAGACCCCAGATCTGGCATTATGCTAATAACAAATATAAATTGTCAATATGTAAAGCAAGGTAAAATAAAAAAAGATAGAATATCCTAAAAGAGAGCACTTTGGTACTAACTTACCACATTTTTATGTTCAAAGGTAACAACTTTATACTACAAGAATCAGTTTCAATTTGCTAGTTCACCAATTAAGAACAGCTTGCAGTAAAATTCAAGATGAAACAAACATCATATAATAAGGGATCAAATTTATTTGTGATATCAATTTTAAGGATATTTTACAGTCTATTATAAAAGGGAAATGTCTCTTTAAACAGGTCTGAAGTATGATTCTTGAGGTAGCATAGTTCACGACAAATTCAATTTGTTTCATTCCATTTACAAATCATGTTATCATGTTGTTCCAGAAATTTATAGTAGACAGTCTTTTAGCTGTATTTGTTGTGCAAACAATAGCTCTTCATTTTCCTACTAAGTTGCTAGAACAGAATAAGGGCTTCACAGTAGTTGTATTACAAAAAAGAGTAGTTACGCTTCTACTGCAACTATGTACAGCCCAATGGTCAGACAATTCTCCAATTAGTTACTCATCATTACAGTTCCAAACAAGACATAGTCTTTAGCAAATTGTTAATTAGCAAACACTGAAACAGTCTTCCAAACAAAACTAAATTTCGGTATGTTGCCTGTCAAATCCTAATAGCAAAGTGCATAATGGGAAA
This sequence comes from Gossypium hirsutum, assembly GCF_007990345.1. NCBI lineage: Eukaryota > Viridiplantae > Streptophyta > Magnoliopsida > Malvales > Malvaceae > Gossypium > Gossypium hirsutum. The sequence continues at coordinate 30,022,762 of NC_053438.1, read as the reverse complement.
ATAAACAAAAAATACATGAAGCAACATAATTTAAGCGAAAATTAAACTATCCTGTAGAATTCATCTTTGAAGGGAGAGATACTGAACCTTGAATAGACCAAAAGTGGGCCCAAAAGGAAGCAACTCTCCAATGTCCTTAAATTGGGATCTTTTGGATCTGCAAAGAGTCATCAGCAGTCCCAATGAAAAGAGCAATACATCTAGTAAGTTATCAGAAACATTTAGTACAATCCTAGTAAGATAAATATAACTGAGTTACTCAAGTAGAGAAACCCACCAGCAAAAAATGCAGGAGTTGCCACAGGAGTACCTCTAGTATGAGCCATATAGAAAAGAGTGTATATATGTGGTATGAGGCGATAGCGCCTTTTTAATGCAAGGCGACATACTTCTTCACACTAATTGACAGAACTGAAGTTAGTTCCAGCACCAAGTGGAAAATGCAGTCTAAAACTAGAACATTAAGAACAATTTAACAAGGAAGGGGAAATAGAACCAAATTGTACAAGGTTAATGTGAACATATATTTCAGGTAATTTAGCTATTCATATACTCAGTTTTGCTTATTTTCCAAGTATGTGGATTCTAAATAGAAAACTCACAAATATATCTTAAAATATACTCATTAAAATAGGGGAATTGAAGTAAGATCCTTAAATGAAAATCTCTGGCAACCAAGTAAATAGTGAAATACCTTTCATAAATAAACTCAAGAAAAAGAAATATCAAATATCAAAGCCTACTCAAGCTCCTGAATCATATCCTCTTAATTGGACATCCAAATTAACCCTTCGCATTAGCACACCTCATAAACACCTTTGGAGGCTGCTGCAACGTGCTCCATCAAACAGTTCATGTAGTGATATCTAAGTCCATACAAACCTAAGTCATTGCCAGTCATGTATTTTTTAGGCTTAAATATAAAATTAGTACCCGAACTTATCCACTTCTCTCAGATTGATACTTGTGGTTTTTTTTGTCCAGATGGGTACCCAAGTCTAACGCCATTAATTAATTTTTTGCTGACATGCCAGTGCTAGCCAATCACACGCCACTATGTGGCGTCCTCTTGTACCTTTTTTTTTGTTTTTGTTTTCCTTTTTTCCTTTTTCTTTCTTTTTCTTTTTTCTGGGCTTGCTTCTACCCTTCTTCATCTTTCTTCTTTCTTTCTTTTGTCAGCCCCCCTCCCAAATTTTCCGTCACTTTCTCAGCATCTAATCACCACCATCAACCAACCCCCACATCTCTTAAACCCCTTTGGTTTTCCTCTCCCACCATAACTTCATATCTGTTATACCCTCAATCATGATTTAATTTTCAATTTTACTTTTCAGTTTATTTTATAATTTAATGGTGGATGATGAGTTTCCCGTGCAAGACATGAGCTTTTACAATACCATTCCATTGATGAATAGTGTTTGTTTATATGTTGATGTTGAGCAAAATCCAAGCTTAACCCAAAGTGCAATATATTTTTACACTCATAAACTGATTTTTTTTTTTTGAAAAAATTATATATATTCATACAATTCTTTTTTGTAGAGAATGGTTTTTGGAATGAATTGGGAACATTATTTGAACCAGAAAATCAAAAGCTTTTGAAAGTAATGGCGGACACTGTGGAGACCAGAGATTAATGAAGGAAAACAAGGTTAAATTTTTCAATAATGCAAAAATTATTTCACAATATTTTTATATGCCAATAACAAAAGCTGCTAAAGAGCTGAATGCAAGGTTAACATTATTGAAAAAATGGTGTAGGGAACTTGGATTATGTCTTAATAGTTTACAAACCCTAATCCAATTATCATTTTTTTTCTCATATTTTCTCAGGAAACAAACAGAAAAAACTGAAAAAAGAGAAATTGCATGCAAAAATCCAAAAAAGAAGACGAACGCAAGACTCAAAATATAAAACAGAGATAAATCCAGAACCTAGAAGCTAAAAAGAAAGTAATGTAAACAAAAAAAAAACCATTTTTTTTGTTCTTTCCCATATTTTCTCAGGAAACAAACAGAAAAAATCCAACTACCCAGAAACTTTATTGAGTAATCTGGATCTTTGTAGCCCGAATTTGAACTCACTTCCTCCATGCCTGAGAATCAAACTCAATACCTTCCACGTCAAACAAAGAAGCAGCAACAGTAGCAGAAAGGTGAAGGAGATGAATTAAAATCGGCCATTGAAAGCAAACATGTTTAGCAGAGAAAAGAAGAGAAAAGGAAATTGGGAAAATGAAAGGTCACGGGGGAAAAAATAAGAGAAAAGGAAATTGGAAGAAGAAACATCACCAGGAAAAAGAAGGAAAGAAAAAAAGAAATAGTTATAAAAATATTTTTATTGATTATTAATATTTTTTAGATTAATATTTTTTAGATTATGACATCACCATGATGTCATTTACGCCACGTGTTACAATCTTATTCTACCACGTGTTCTAAATTTAACAGCGTTAGACTAAGGTACCAATTTAGTTAACGGAAAAAAGTTCGGGTACCAATCTAAGACAAAAAAACTATAAGTACCAATATGAGAGAAGTAGCAAATTTCAGATACTAATTTTATATTTAACCCATTTCTTTTATAATGTACTGAATTTAACTAATATTTTTAATCATATCTCATATTTTTCTTTTGCTTTTTCCTCAACTAGTTAGAGCTTCGTTTTTTCTGTTCAATTTCCTCCTCCATTATAACCAGAAATAAGGATAACAAACCTCTTTACCAAATGACCATGGCTCATGGTCAATGGTGCCAGTCTCTGAGTGCCCACGACAGAATGGAAACATAGCACCAAAACCCAACCACCGGCCAAAAAGTTTGGGTGTAGCATTTCCAGCAAATCCACCAATATCAGGTCCGGAGAGTGGCTGACCACTGAGGCCCTACAAATAACATAACATTTAAAACAAAGCAGTAAATTGTTGAACACATAAATTTGTGCTGTCATTTATTTTCCATTTAAAACATAAAGGTGAAGAACTTAATCAGTCGGAAGATCAATCAACCAAAGAAAACATTGCCACAGGTGTCTCTGCATTCTGCACCTTGATTGCGTTTAACAAAATGGTCTAAGGAATTTTGTATAAAATTTTCTAATTCAGTAATAGGTAAGAAATAGTAGTTCATTCATCAGTGTCCCAAAGAAATTACCCACTATAAGAGAAAATGGCCTTCACATGTAAGAATTATCAATTACCATAGTAACAGTTATATCCAATCTTCCATCTTTCTTCCATAGACACAAAGGGAACAGTACCACTTCAAAGCTAGCTCTATTAATGTGCACTATAGTTTCTAGGCTACAAGAATGTTATCAAGGCATGTGCTTACTGCTTATTGCCATACAATAGAAGTGCTTTAAACCCTTTTGGGCAAGGTGCATGAGATTAGGTGCAAGCCTGGTATGCCTAAACATCTTTTTTTTGTCTGCAGGGCAATCAATGCAAAAAGAAACACTGCTTGATTCGAGTTCTCTTTTATATCTTTTATTTAAACTTTTTCCCATTAGCTTTACCTTCACTAATAAGAAAGGGGATTATATCAAACTCTCTACTTCTTGATATTTGAGTATTCAACAACAAACATCGGGCCGTAAGAAAATGATGCATATCACCCAACAAAAGAAAAATAACATTTTGCATGTTTTGTAGATAAATTGGACCACTCTACTAAATATCTTACGCTTATTACATTTACAAACAAGTACATGAACACATACATGTACATATTGCACCTTCCTTCACTCAGAAAAGTACCTTTTTCCGCCTTGTGCCTCAGGCAATATAAGGATTCTAGAGCTTAGGGTGCACCTTGCACCCTTGACAATACTGCTATAAATAGACAAACCATTTACCTTCTACACTGTCACTAATACAGCACAGGCTTTACTTCCACACACATACGACCAGATCCTTAAAATTTTCCATATACGAGAAAAATAAGGCAGCAGAGTGGAAAACTAAGAGAGACATACTTATGACACACAGAAAGTAATAGACCAAGTCAATAGAGAAACTACACATCAAACAAATAAAAAAAATTCGAAATTGACCTATCAATTAAATTAATATAGACAGAGATAAACCCATGCTTACAGCCTTCAATTTCAGCTTCACCATGTAAGACAAAGAAAAGAGAACGGAAAGGTAAAAGACATGGTTTCATTAGCCCATCTATGCATCAAACAAAACAACATGATATCCAAATTTGACTTACCAATTGAAGCATCATGGAGATGGACATTTGAAGGTGCTCCCAATTTGAAAGGTTATCTCCAGTCCATGTTGCAGCATACCTTTGGCTCCCAATAAATCCAGCTCTAGTAAGAACAAAAGGACGCTTTCTTCTATCAGCTAATCCCATCCCTTCATAAGTTGACCTTGCCATTAGCATGCCATAGACCTAACATAGTAACCAATACCAAGATATAAGATTTAAAAATATCACATGAAATAAATTGTTCATTCAGTATTACTTCAACTGCAAATCAGCTGATCAGCATAACCACAAGGCTGATTGTCCATAATACAAATGAAAACATGCATAAAATATACCACCCATGGTTAGATGCAATGTGGAATAAAAAAAATAGAAAGACAAGGTTCAGGAACTACATTGTGATAGTGAGCATGACTCTGACAACCACCAAGTTCATTTTCACCCCTGTGAATATTGCTCTCTGGCATTGTTTTTGTTACAGTCTGTCAAGAGCGAAGTGAGAACAAATTCCAGAGGAAGGGGAAAAAAGCATATAGCAAGATTTCAGAACCACCTTAAAAATAGCTGGCTCGTTCATATCATTCCATATACCATCAACACCATTAGAAATGAAATCTTTAACCAAATTCGCCCACCAAGCACGGGCTTTTGACTGTGTGAAATCAGGGAAAACACAAGGTCCGGGCCACACATCCCCTTAAGAGCAAGAAACACCTTTTCAGAGCTAAGAAAAGAAAAAGAATTAAGCTTAAACATGAATTTGTAAAGGAAAATACCAACAAAAGGCTTCCCGTCTGCTTTCTGTATCCAAACATCATGTTTAGACCCACTATCATAAACAAAGTAACCCTCTTCTTGTTTAATCCCAGGGTCGAGCATCCAAATTGCCTTGAAACCAATATTGTGGAGATCTTTCACCAAAGACTTTGGATCTGGGAAACGCTCCTGAAGGAAATCATTATCGTTCAATTTTCATACAACAATGTTACTGAAGTTTCATTGTATGATAGCTAGTTTAGGTCTAGTTGTTGCTACTACTGACAGATCTCAGAACATAGAGGATATTTAGTGGGCAGCAGTTGCCACTAACAAAGTATGAAACTGTTGAACAGGACTGCTATTTCCAAATATTTAGTAAAACAGAAGAATTGTAACTTTTCCAATTCCAATCTACAAGGGATAATTGTTGAACCTGTTTAACTTTAAATTATTATGGGAGTTTTAAGAGAGTCATCTAGTTTTTTATGAAGTACCTACACATAAGGAATGTTATTCCTACGAGTGTTTTTTTTTTGGTCAAATAGATTAATCCTACAAGTTCAAGCATTATAAACTCTATCATTACATAAAAATACTCAAATGTAAATCCATTGATAATATATTTAAAGAGGCATCAAACTAATTTTCCCTTTTACCGTGGAGTCAAAATGAAATCCATGAGTATCAAATATATATGAAATCCATGTATTTACATCAATTAAACCAATGTTCTTCTTATTACCAAACAGTTTTGAACCACTCCCCGTGTTGAGCCTATCTTTGGCAATCACAAGTCAATCGATCATTGTTCACATCTAAACATAAGTTATTCTAGTTCATAGACCAAAAAACCCAACTAATCTCCATGTAGGTTTATTTGAGAGGGATAGGAGAACCATATTAAAGTTAATAATGATCATCTAAAAGAGAACATGCCTTGTCAAAAGTGAAACAACGAAAGCCATCCATGTAATCAATGTCCATCCATATCACATCACAAGGTATACCCTTCTCCCGAAAATTTCTCGAAATCTGAAAATATAATATTAAAGATCGGTATTATCATTCTCAACAATGAAAGAATCATTACAGATATGAGGTGCTCATACAAAAATGGGGAAGAGCATTTCAGCAACTTAGATAACTAAGCACTAACCTCAAGAACTCTCTCTTGAGAGTCATAGCTCCAACGGCATTGATGATAGCCCAGTGACCACTTTGGAGGCATAAAAACAGTCCCTATGCAGAAAAGTTTAAGGTAATAAGAATAAAAACTGCCAAAAAGATCATATTTGAATAATGTATTGATAAAAAGACAAAAAAGATGTTATACTTATCAACCTCATCCTCAAATTAGTAATTCCTAACTCAGAATAGCATCTAGCCTACAAAGCCTATTATTGCTATTAATGTTATTGAATTTTCAAGTCAATCATAAAACCTCTCATGTTATTTGCTTGAACGGAATTTGTATGAATTTATCATTCTCACCTACCTATTCGTATTTAATATTTGTGTTTCTATGCTTTACTTACTCTAGTTAATTTACCTAAATACTTGGCAGATCTTTAAAATAAAATACAAGCTCAGAAATCAAACCCAAAGGACCAGAATGGCGCCTGTAATCTAGCTTCACAAATTATGTTTTACCAAACCCAAAGCAAAAGTAAGACAATTGTATGGTATGAATGAGAGGAAGAGTAGGATGTAATAAAAACAATAAATGCTTGTGGTTGCAAAAATAAACTCCAAAAATATCAAGGGGCAAAAGCTTAGGTTTAGAAATTACCAATTGCATGAGATAAAGATACCAAAACTGCAGTCGGTGAAGAGAATGGACCAAATGTAATGACAGGAAATGAAGGCAAGGAAATAAATTGAATTCTGCATTCTGTCCTTAGATCAATCTGCTAGATAACAAGTTTATTTGACTGTTAGAGGGAAATATATAAATCTACAATAGTTTTAACAGGATTTTAATCCATTTATTACTGAATAACGGAAAGTCACTCCACCTCACAGCGCCTTGTTGTGTCAGCTAGAATCCCCAACGCCTCTCCATTTGGAAGAACAGCCAAAACCCAAGGATGTGATTGGTACAATGATGTAGTTTCAGGACCATAACCCCATGCATCAGTGTTCCATGTAAAAACCTACAAGAAGCTTTACTTATCACTAGCAATGCTAGGAAAATAAAATATATTTCATGGCAGCCACGTTTTGCAAATAACTCACTCTTTTTCCTGTTCGCTCTAGCTGTCCACTAACTTCTCCAGTTCCATAAAATGAGGTACCAGCAGGAAACTTAACAACAAGAAAACTCCACTAGATTAGTTAAAGAAAAAAAACTGAACAAGAGACTTCAAATTCTACCAGAAAACTTTACCATCAAAGTGAAAACAAATATGCAGAATGCTAAATGCACAACGGTTTGAAGAGGCAAAATATACTAAAATGCAAAGCAACAACAAACCTCCAGTTTGACAATCTGCTGCCCCAGACGACACTCAAAAGAAGGGATATATGAAGGAGTCTTGTTACTCATGACTGGTACATCCCTGCTTTTGTTATTTATAAATGAAAGACTCGGATACACTGCTTCTCTATCATTTGCAGAGCAGTCGAACCGGAAAACCCCATCCTCCAAGATGGGCTGAAAAATCATTTTCCCTGCAGTGGAGTCTGATGTTGCTGCCTTCACTTCAGAATCAGTCATTTTAGATATTAGCCTTCTCCCTGTAAGCTTCTTGCTATAACTCTTCTTTCTGCATGCCAAAATATTTATTAGAAGAAGTAGAAAGAACATAACATATCACTTTATAACAAAGCCAAGAAAAGCTTAATTCTAGAAGAGCGACATAATTTTAACACTACATGCACACACAGACATTTACATCTACGCACAAAAATGATTGCAGATTATTACTGTATCCATATCTCAGCACTCATCAAAAAAGCCCAAAGACATCCGGAGATGCACCAACATTCCAGAATAAAGAAGGATCAAATACGGAAGATAAAATGGTTTTATGAGCAGCAGTTGCTGAAACATAATTGACCTTTTAATCTAAAGGCTGAACTTGATGGGTTAAAAGAAGGCAGCAGGAAACAGGAAATAAGAGTGAGTGAGACTGCAGAGAAAAGAGTTAAATCAAAGTTAATATCGAGGCATGCTGTGGCAGTTAAAAAGCAATGGCACTTTAAGATAGAACCCATATAATTGTGCTTTGACTTAAATTAAGCATTAAATGGCATGTATTAACTACTTGTCCGTGAATAACAGTTCCTTCCTATCATCACCATTCTTGTTTTTGGTTTTGCAACAAGAATAAAGCCAGAAGCGAGACTGAATTCAAAATTTAAGATATAAAAACTCTATAATCAAATAAAAGGGAAGATGATCGAGTGAAACAATCAAGCAAATAAAGCAAGAGAAAAGAAGAATCCATTCAAAATAATAATAATAATAATAAATCCAAACAGCAAAAGCGAATTAGAGCAATGCTTCACGAGCAGAAAGATCATGAATAAAGCAGAAAACACTAAACCTGAAGAGAAATTTGGATGTTGATGATGGTGGAGAGGGATTAAATCGACTAAATGCTAGGGGACAAAGCGATAATTTCAAGACTCCGCCGCCCTTCACACTGCTGCTAAGGCCCACTGACATTTCCATTTCATTTCATTTCAATAACACTATGCAAACACCACAATGAAAAAATAAAAATAAAAAATTCTGTTTGGAAATGATACACCTGACTACCTGGGCATTTTGTAATTTGGACCTTTTCAAATCACTTTATATTATTATTATTAGAAAATAACAGTTTTAGTGAAGTTTTTACACTTCACAAGTGTTTTTATATAAAATAAATGTGAGACGTGGTAGCTTTTTAAGTCAGCTTCTGCAATTAAAAAAATGTAATGTTACTCACACAGTTAGTTAAATCCTTAAATTTATTTTTAAAAAGGTTTAACTTATAAGTTAATATCTAAATTATATATTTTTTATTTTGGTACTTAACTTCTTTTTTAATGACAAGTAGTGTTTAAATTATATTTTTTTGCTTCTTTCTTTCTTCTCATATTAAGCTTTTTCTCTAAGTGTATTTTGAGCTTCATGGTTTTGATTAAAGTTTTCAGAACTAAATTGATAGTCGAATTAGTTAGGTTACCAATTTTTAATTTGATCAGTTCATTTGGTTCTATCAAATAAATTATTAAAAATTATAAATATTTAAAAAATTAAAATAAATAGTTGGTTGAACCTCTTGTTTAGCTTAGTTCAATTTGTATCAATTCAATCTATATCTCCAAGTCAGTAGGTTGGTCGGTCCAATTCAATTCTAAAAACACTAGTTTTGGTCGATAAAAGAAAATTTTCAATTTCATCAGCAGAAGGTGAAGCTTGAAAACATAATTTTGATATAATTTTACACAAGCTTTGTGTAATAGGTAGTAAGTTAGTAAAATAAAATGTGAAATAATTTAAAATGTGAAGTAGAAAATTACGATTAAAGTATAATGGATGTGTTATGAGTTGATGAAAAAGGCATAAAGTATTGAATATGTGAAATTATGATAATAAGGATTAAATTGAAGAAATATGTGATTGAAATAAGAAAATTGAAATACATGGAACTTTGATATGTGAAACAAGATATTGAAATAAATTATGTGATTAAAGTGTTACAAGGAAGCAAATTGATTAAATATGCTAAGTTAGTGAATAACATTTATGTCAAAAAGGACTAAATTGAAAAGTTACGAAAGCTTAAGAGAAAATATTTGATAAATGAATAGTGTAGTTAAATAAAGTTATGAAAGCTTAGGAGAGTATAAAAATACATGATTATTGTAACTCAAATTATAATTATTCTTTAAATTGTGGATAAACAAGGACTAAATTGAAAAAGTGTAAAAAAGTATAGTTAAATAATGAAATGTATGAAATCTGATATATAAGAAGAAAAGTTGATAAAGAGAATATGTAAGAAAGTGTGACAATATAGTATATGCATGAAAAGTGAAAGTGAGATTCTAGAAAATATTGTATGTTTGTGATGTTAAAAACTAAAACGTGAACTTTGTGAAATTTACGATTAAAATAAGAAAAGTGATGATATAGAAATCTAATATATGTTTAATATAACAAATTTTAAATGCCATGTTCTTCATCTTGGCCGAATATAGAAAAGAAAAAGAAAAGAAAAGAGAAGAACAAGGTTCGGCTATCTCTAGGTCTAATTAAGGTATGTTTTTGCTTCGGTTTTTGATGATTTTTACGTTTTTAATATCGTTGCTTTGAATACTACCCGACCCATGCTTGAATTTCTGATTTTGATGAATATTTTGAGTTATGCCATTGATGAATATTTGTGTTTTGTGATGTTTGATGATGAATAATGAAAGATATGTCTTAGATTAACATGTTTTGTCTTGGGATTTTTGATGAATTTGAGTATTTAGGGTTAAATTGTGAAAATAAATTTTTGAGGGACTAAAGTGTGAAATAAATGCAATATGTGGACTTTTATGAGAACCATGAATATTCGGCTCTTGTGTGGTATGGGCAAATTTTGTGTATTTTGTGTTTTGTGCAAAAAGGACTAAATTGCAAAAAGTGCAAAATGTTAGGGGCAAAATGGTAATTTTCCCATTTATGTATTTTTGAACTTAATTGAATATTTTGATGAATAAAAAGGTTAAATTTGATCATGTTTAGATCAAGAAACGAAGAAAATGAATTTGGATCGGGGAAAAACGAAAGTAATCGAATAGTCGATCGTGTCCGCTGATATCCGAGGTAAGTCTATTAGCAATTTGAGGTTATTAAATCAGTATATATGCATGTATATCTATAGTAATTTGGTGAGCTGAAATTGAAAGTATATGGATTGAATTTTGTTTAAGTATGATTGATATAAATATATATATGTATCATGTTCGAAAATATATATATGTATAAATACTTGTTTTTAATCAAAGGTATTTATATATATAATATATATGTAAACATAAGGTCCGAATATATATATAAGCATATACATGTATAAAGCCTTGGACTTGGTTAAAGGTATGAATGTGTGTATATATGTACACGTGAGTTGTAATATATATATACTCATGAATAAGTCTTGAATATATTTAAGTATGAAATTATATATGTATATGTTAGATTCGAATATATATATACGTACATGTATAAGTTATTGTATTGAAATTAGATATAAAGTTATATACATAAATTTGTTAGGTTGAATCATGAAGTTATTGAGCTGGATTTTGGTGTTTGAATTTCATGTACCTATGTGGTTCAAAGATATAGGTTATAAATTTTGAGCTGAATTTTTATGTATGGATTTATATACATATATAGTTCGAATATGAATTACAGCTCTTTGGACTGAAATTATTGTTGTGAATTATGCAAGTATGTTTTAAGTGCATGTTTGTTACGCAGAACTGAATATAATTCAATTTCAACGGAGAAATGACTATCGGATTTATTGCCAGTGAAATTATTCAGACTATACATCTAGCAGGCTAAGTGCCGGTGAATTGAATCGGACTATACGTCTAGCAGGCTAAATGCCAGTGAATTGAATCGGACTATACGTCTAGCAGGCTAAGTGCCGGTGAACTGAATCAGGCTACAAGCCTAGCAGGCTAAGTGCCGGTGAACTGAATTAAACTATAAGCCTATCAGGTGAAGTGCCAGTGAATCTGTTTAAATTAAGTGATTCTATGCATTGGGTATAAATATATATGCTTTTGTTTATACGAAATGGATAAGTTTATGAACATTGTTTTAAGGTGGTTGATGAGTATATAATCGTTCGAGTCATTGTGAATAGTGAGTATGTATATATATATCGGTTGTCATGAAATTGTCGGATATATATATGTATATATGTATGCATTCGGCATAGGTGGGTATAGGTGTATATGTGCATTCGGCACTTATAGTTGATCAAGTATAAAATTATTATGCTTTTGGTATATGTATTTGAACAATTATATTTAAATGGATCCGATGAAGTGCGAACAATAAGTACTATAGAAATCAGTATATGCAGTTTATGATTATGTTAGTAAATTGATTATATGCATATAATGTATATACATTTGTCCGTTCATGTGTATTAGATAAATACACATCCTTTTAGATTTAAACAAGATGACTTAATATAGCAATGTTCGATTAGTAATTATAATTGATAATTGTGATTTCAATAAATTTATTTTAAGAATTATATGATTCTTTTATATGTATTTCAGATATGCTATAGACTTACTAAGCTATAAAAGCTTACTTTGATTGTTTTTGTCCATTTGTTTTTTTAGATTTTGGAGACGCATTACGAGCTCGGGGATCATCAGCATAGTCTATCACACTTTCAACCCCTTTTGGTATTTTGTTAAATATTTGAACTTGATCTTATGGCATGTATAGTTTTGAGTACGATGTTGGTTTGATGTTGATTGTAAATTATAAATAGCTACGCGAAAATGATTTAATTTTCATGTTTGTGATCAGTTGGTTTTAAAAATGGTTGTATTTGTTCGGTAATACCTCGTAACCCTAATTCGACGACGGATACGGGTTAGGGGTGTTACATGATGAATTTTGTTAAGTTATGTGATTAAGCACTAACTTGTGTTGTTGGTGATGCTTAGGCTTGTGCCAAGCTCGTGATGGATTGATTCATATTTATTTTTAAGCTTATGCATTGAAATGTTTATGCACGAACTTACTAAGCATAATATGCTTACGACATGTTCTTTTTTATGTTTTATAGATTATCAGAAGCTCGATTGGTTTGGAAGCTCGTCGGAGACCTATCACACTATCTAACAAATATATCGGTAGATTTTGATGTTTTGAGTTATGATTATAGTGACATGTATAGGTGAACTATGTGTGATGAAATGGTGATTATGTTTAGCTTGTAAATGTAGTGTTTTTGTTGATCAACTTTTGGCATTTTAATGTTTTGATGCTGGATGTTGAAATGGTCAAGTGAATGCATGTTTTGAATAAATAATTTGGTATGCTTGAAAGTGATTTTGTCATGCGGTCATTAAGGTAAGATTTGTATGGAATTTTGGTTGGAAACATATGGTTGATGAATGGCTAAATTATGCATATGTTTAGATTGATTTTATTTTATGTGATTGAGGTGCCTTTTGGCATATTGGTTGTATGGTTAGACATCATGTTGAATTAGCTTTATTATGCATGTTTTAGGTACATTTTGAAGCTTGAATATATGTGTAAATGGCTTGTATATGTGAGCACAGTTTTGGTGAAAGAAATGGCTTGAAAATAGTCTATTTCATGTCCACATGGCCTAAGACACGGACGTGTGTCTCAGCTATGTGTGACACACGACCATGCGACACAGCTGTGTGTCCTCTGTAGGTTTCAAAGGGTTGCAAGTCAGGTAGTTACACAGCTTAGCACAGGACTAGCACACGAGCGTGTGGCTTGGCCGTGTGGCCCAAGTCAGAGAGTTTCATGGGCACGAACACAGGTTGGGACACGGTCGTGTGTTCCTACTTCGAATGTCCACACGGCCTGAGGCGCTGGTGTGTGTCTTAGCTGTGTGAGTCACACCGCCTGGCCATACGGTCATGTGACCCCTACAGTATAAAATTTTCTATCTTTTTCTATGAAATTCTAAATGTTTCCGATTTAGTCCCGAATAGTTCCTAAACTCATTTTAAGACCTCGAAGGCTCGAAAAAATGACAATATGATTGTGTTTGATTAAGCTATGATGTGTTTTATAAAATGGTTGAATTGAATGTTTTAAGTTAAAATTTTTCAGTAATGCTCTGTAACCCTATTCTAGCGATGGATACGAGTTAAGGTTGTTACATAGTTTGGTCATAGGAACCTGAGCACTCCCGTGTTAATCATGATATTCGAGAATTCAACACTTCGATGCTCCTATATTATTATGCACTTTGATGCCCGTTTTTCTAGCACTTTTGTGCTTCGTGTTTCATGATGTGTTTAGTGTATCCATCTGGTTCAAACGTGTCTAGCATAGGCTAAAAAGTCGTGGTAAGTGATTTTTGATAAAAAGTCTTGTTCTTGTTAATCGGTGTAATAATAACTATAAAAAGAAAAAGTGGAGCAATTATTACTGAATTTTGTAATCATGGAATAAACTAATTATTATTAAGATATATTCGTGAATTAAAATGATAATATTACTCGTGATAACAAGCAAACAAATAAATGAATAGAATCTTGTAACACCCCTATACCTGACTCGACTATCAAGTTGAGTATAGGAATGTCACATTTGAGTGTCAGAGTAATCCTAGTTAAATTCAATTATCTGAACCCTTTTTCAATCATATTTTAACCCTACGAACATGTTTTTAACATATTTTTAGTGTACAAATTAAAACCGAGTGAAACTTTTCAGTAAAAATTCATTTAGAATCATTCTTACATAGAACAGGGCCCAAATTATCGATACTAGTACTAATGTATCGATACCTAGGCTTAGGTATCGATATTCCTGCTGTATCGATATCATTTTGAGTTTCGAAGTTGAAAAATTCAAGAAAAATACCATATGTATCAATACCTTGTCCAATATATCGATACTTCCTTCAGAATATCAATACTTTGAGCTTGATATCAATACCAAAATGTCATTTGATGCTTTATTTTATGCCAGGGTTAATTTACAACCTTAGTCCTCCATATTTTACCCCTTTTTAGCCCCTATTTACTTGTCAACTTTAACCATATCAATCCATATACCAAATTATCTCCAAGCATCCTTTAATCCTAATTTCATGTACCAATTCATAAATATATAATTATCTCATATAATTTTAAGCAAATATCAAGTTTTACAATTAATTCTGTTTTAATTTCAACCTTAAAACATATCAACTTTATCATCAAAAGTCGTGACCCAACCACTTATTTCTTAAACATATGATGTTTTGTAATGAACCTTATGAACATGCCATTAATTCTAAATTTATAAATTTAACACAATTATCAACATTTCACAAATTTGTCCTTTAGAGTATTTACTCTAAAAATAGTTTCTCCTCTTTACATGTCATTATTATTAATATTTACCAATAAATTTGTCAATTAATGCTCTTTAATTCATTTTATATCAGTCACTTACTTAGTATTTCAATAAAACATTTACACTTCCTTTATGTATTAGCAAAACCATCCTCTCTAACAATTTCTTAGTATTATAACTCTTCAAATATTTTTGTAATAGCCCGATTTTTAATGATGTTGGAAACAATGGTTCGAGACCACCAAATTCAGCAAATAAGCTCATAAATTTTTATTATTTAATATTTACGAACCAAATATGGTTTTAAAATTTTTTTGAATTAGTAATTTGTGTTTTATAAGGCTTTATTAGGTTAAGTGATTTAGAAAAGAGGTATTGAGATATCGATCCTATAAATCAAGCCATAAATATTTTTATAAATATTTACGTGGTGTCATTAAGGTAGTATTAAAGTTTCGTTAGAAAATTTTTACGTTTTGGTAGTTAATTAATTAAAAAGAACTAAATTAAAAAAGATACAAAACTTACTAATTAAAGAAATAGTGATTAAATAGGCTAAATAGTAAATAAAGGAGGACTAAAAGGGAAATTGGACCCACATGGGATTGAGGCTGCATAAGCATAGAAAATCAAGGAATTGATGTGAAATAAGGGTAAAATTGTAAATTTTTCCAAATTTAAGTGAAATAAAAGGGAAATTGAAATTCTAAACATTTTCATCATCATTTTTTAGTTCTAAAATGACCATTAAAGAGGGTTTAAGCTGAGTTTTCAATATTTGCTTCATGTAAGTTTAATTCTTGCTCTTTCCTTGAAATTTTTATGTTTTGGAACTTTTACAATTAGGTCCAACTAACCATTTCATTAGTTTTTGATTTTATTGAAAGTTTTGGAAGATACCATTGATAAGTTTATATGATTTTAGTTATTATATGATGAAATTGAGATGTTGATGGATATTTAAAGGTATTTTATTAAAGGATTTTGGATGAAATCATGATTTAGGGATTAAATTGAAAAGTTATTGAATTCATGGAAAATTTTGAAATTTCATGGAATTGATGGGATTCTATTGATATATATGAAAATATCTAGGCTTGGGATAAGGATTTAAATTTCATGAATTTCATTTTTCGAGCCTAGGGACGAAATCGTTATTAATTAAAAGTATATGGGCAAAATAGTAATTTTGCCTAAGATGTGACTTGGATTGAATTGAATGTAAATTGTATTAAATTTATGGTAAATTTAATAGTATAGATCCGGATAGATCAAAAATGGAGTTAGATCGTGGAAAAGAAAAAGTATCGGATTAGTAGTTTACAAGTCATGAACAATTATCGAGGTAAGTTCGTGTAACTTAATTGTGTATATTTATATGCTTATATTAAGTGTTGAATATGCCAATTGTTGAAATGTCATATATGTGTATTTAATTGATCTCATAACTGAAAATCCCTAATAAATAAGTCTCGTTTGGATAATGAGATTCGATAGATACAGGGTTTTGTTTCTCGAAATGGTAATGTTCCTGCATATGTTGCGGACGTACTGTAGCTCGAAAGAGCATCCCGTTACAAGCCCTCTCAAGCTTCCCGTTATAGTGTTCTTGCGAGCTTCCTGTTAAATGCTCTTCGGAGCATCCTAATCAGTTGTGACCCTACATGTGTTGTGGGCACACCGCAACTCTTATGAGCGTCCCGTTATATGGCTCTTCGTGAGCTTCCCGATTAAAGGCTCTTTGTGAGCTTCCTGTTAGTGCTCGCTTGAACTTTCCATTATACGGCTATTCGGTGTTGCCCGTTAATTGCTCTTCGGAGCTACCCGTTAATTGCTCTTTGAAGCTACCCGTTATAGGCTCTTTGTGAGCTTTCCTTTATAGTGCTTGAGAGAGAGCTTTCTATTTAGGTGCTCATAAAAGCACTCCCGGATATGAATTGATGGATTTATAGTATTGTACACTTCAAGTGGACTACCCAAGTATCCATCGAGATTTCAAATGATTCAACAGGTGAAATTCTGACATGAAAACATGTGAAATCAAAATGAAACTATTATTTGTGTATGCATGAAATACTTGGAAACTCGATACTTGATAAGATCATACGTGTTCTTGTTATTCACATGGAATACATGATTAACATGTTTGTTGAGGTTATATGTGTTAGGCTAATTGCCAAATTGCTTTGGATGTATTATGCATGTTTATTATATAAGTAAATGAATGGTAAGTTAATTTCCCATTATACGAACTTACTAAGCATTAAGTGATTACTCTGTTTTATTTCCTATGTTTTATAGTATTTAGAGGCTCGTAAAGGTTGGAAGCTGGTCGAAGCTACATCATACTATCCTCCGGGCTTTTTAGTATATATATAAATAGTAAACTAATTTTGGTAATAATGTTATGTATAGGTTCAATGTTTCCATTGATGACAATTTAATGTTGGTTGAAATTAGCCATTGGAATGGCTATTAAATGATATGTTTTGATATGTAAATAGTCTTAATATGCTTGATGAGTATGTTTAAAGGGGTGAATGAGGAAAATCATATAAGTATATTGGATATTAGTTTATGATAGTGTATTTTGTAAAACATGTTTATAAGTATTAGGCTATCTTGGTAAGTTGGACATTTGATCATAGGTATTAATATGTCATGCATATGACTTGAATTTGGCTAGGTTTAAATGTCTTGAATTGACTATTGAATGTGTTTAAATTTTTATATAGGTGGAAGGTGAAATTGGGTGAAGTATGAGGCTTGGAAATGACCTTATTTTGTCCACACAGGCATAGACACGGGGGTGTGTCTCAGTCGTGTGTGACACACGGCCTAGCACATGGGCATCTATTCTGGCCGTGTGTCCTCTGCATCTTAAAATTTTAAAATAGAATGCTCAAAATTGATTACATGGCCTGGCACACAGGCATGTGGATTGGCCGTGTGACCCCTGCACTTAAATATATTACAAGTCAGAGAGTTACACGGGTTGGGGACACGGCCGTGTGCCCTACTTCAAATACCACACGGCCTAAGACACGAGTGTGTCACTTGGCCGTGTGGCTGACAACACAGGCATGTGTCCCCTGCACCTTGGAAAATTTTGAAATTTTACAAACAATTCTTTGAGTTTCCAATTTAGTCCTGATTCGATTCTAAAGTGAAATTTGAGCCTCAAGGGCTCTCATAAGGGACTTTATGAGTAATATCTGACATGAAAGTTAAATAATAATATGAAATGTCTGTATTTAATCTGTTTATTCTGGTAATATTCCATAATCCTGTTTCGGTGACAGATACGAGTTAGGGGTGTTACAACTTTCCTACTCCTCCTCCTCTCCAATCAACACCCTTAATGTTTTTATATATGCATAAATCTTTAGCTCTTAACATATCATGCCTATGATTGACATTAATTAAGGATTCTTTAATCACACATACATACTATTATCAAGGCTATCCATTTGAGTGGCAATCACTAAAATATTTATCTACTGGTCTATAGGATTCTAAATTAAGATCCACCTTTTTTTCTTGAAACTAGAATCAATGAAATTTTTACCATAAAAATTTCGAGATTTTTACTTAATCCAACTAATACAGTTTATTCTTCAAATCTTCCCCTATTCTGCTGCTAGGTAGTTCTAACCCTTCTTCGTTAAAAATCTATCATTTTTTGTACAAGTCTCATATTAAGTTACTATTTATTTTCCTTGAAAATAGGCTCATTAAGATTTTATCCATATATATTTCATTTTATAAATTTTTTTTACAAGTTATAATGATTTTTCAAAATTAGAACAGGGGAAACCCGAAATGATCTGACATTGTCTCACAAAAATTCATATATCTCATAATCTACTATTCTTTTACTTACACCATTTCTTTTATGATAAACTAGACTCAATAGAATTTAATTCTATATTTTATTCAATATCTAATTCAATTTCTACAATTTTTGGTGAGTTTTCAAAATTAAGCTAATGTTGTTGTCTGAAACTACTTTAGTAAATACACTTATTTTTCCCATGGAAAGTTGATGCTTTGTATAAATTCATATAGTATGCATTCTAAGAATAAAACATTTAACTCAATTCTTTGAAATACAATTAAAACCTAGTTTAGAAATGTTTCTCAAAAGTGCTTTTGGGGAGAAGTTAAAATTTTCATCTTCTCAAAAAAGTGTTTTTTGAGCCAATTTTTGTCTTGGGAGAAACATTTTTTCTCTAAAAAATTATCTTGTTTAGGAATTCTTTTGTCCAAAAGTGTTTTGTCTCAAAAGTGCTTCTTAGAAGCAATACTAAACACACCCTAAAGCTAACATGAAAACTTACCTCTTTTACCAAGGATTTCTTCCCTTTTTGCTAATTTTCCTTTCATTCTTCAATTCATGACCATCCTTGTTTTTCTTTGAGTTTTTTCTCCACTTCCATCTACTAATTCCTTTTTCTAAATTTATGTACATACTCTCTAGGATTTTTCTTCATTTTTCTTCTTTGGTGCCTAGGGAAATTTTCAAGAAATTTAAGAGAAATGGTAGAATTTCATGACAAATGACTAAGTTGCATAAAAAAGTAAAACTTCCACCTATTTATACTAGTGATGGATGATGGTGGGATAATGAAGCATGAAGAATTTTCTTTATTTTTCTTAAAAATATCTAAATTAATTAATATTAAAATATTATAAAAAATCTATTAGTAATAATTTCAATCCAATTGTCACAATTTCTTCTTACTTTTCAACTTAATCCAATGGCCCAAATTTGTCCATAGCAAAGATATTTTACCATAATTATCTTATTTAAGAAATGACAATTTTACCCTTTTACTTTCTCTACAATTCTATCTTTTTTATGACACATTTTTGGTAAAATTTACAATTTAGTCTTCATTTATTCATTTGTTCAATTTGGTCCTTCTAGACCCTTCCACCCTTAAGATATTTGCACTATTAGCCTTTCAAAATTTCCATATTTATACTTTAACCCTTCACATTTTAAATATTTACACTTGGACCATAGAACTTTTCATAGTTTTATGATTTAGCCCCTAACTCAAATTAATATTTCACAATATACTTCTTATATCAATTTTCTCTAACATCCCTCATCATATACTTTCTTTATATCTTATTTCACTAAAAAATCTATCTCATATTATTTTTACCCAAGGGGGTTTTAGGAATGTTACAATTCTAATTTCATGGGTACTTACTGATCTGTCACAAGCTTAATGCATCCCCTAAGCTTGGAAAGAAGTAAGGTTTAAATATTTTGGTCCTATGTATGGCATGTAAATATATAGTGTTGGTTGAAATGAGATGTGTTGATGGACCTAATTGAAAAATATGAATACTTTCTTAATCTTATAAAATTGCCATAATTTATGAAATTATGATAGGTTATACAACTATTGGAATTTGGAGTTGAGTCTATATGATTGAATTGAGAACTGGATTGGTTGAATTTTTTCGGAGTCTCGGACAGGGACCAAATGTAAAGAACTAAAATTTGGTATAGGAATTTTTCCTTGATTTTTCAAACTTTGAACCATACGATGGTATTGATACATGGCCAAGGGTATTGAAATTTCAAGGTAAGTATTAATACTTTGACTAAGTTATTGATACTAGTGGCTTTTATTGAATTTTCTTGAACTTCGAAGCTAAAATTGGTATCGGTACTTAACAAGGGTGCCGATACCTAGATCAATGTACCGATACCATAACTAACATCAAGAATAGCAAGAACAAGAAGTAAATACAGAAAATAAAGTCTAATATCAGATAGAAGAAGAGAAAAACTAAAACCCCTAGAAAGTGTAGAAAAAACTAAAGAAAACTTAAAGAAAACTAGACCTAAACCTAAGCTAAAATGTGTCTCTCTCCTCCTCAGCAATTTTTGGCTATTTTGAAAGGTGTTCTGATAAATTTTTTATGCCAAAATTGCCCTTACACGGGCCTTGTGTGATTGGTAAGCTAGGTAGATAAAGGTTGCCTTTTTTGTCCAAGTTTATCACCTTGACGAATAAGATATCGCGATACCCAGGGGAGGATATCACAATACCACTGAAGGGTCTCCCTAGTCTTCTATAATGTCAGAGGGATAGTAATTCCAAGGGTTGGGTATCGCGATACCCTTTCCCTGGTGCCATTCTAGCTCGTTTTTAATCTCCGACATGTTTCTATAGTACTCAAACACGCATTAGGCCTCCAAATGGAACTATTGACCAATTTGGATAAAAAAGTGAGATAAAAATAAGGCATTTTCACTTATTACTCGAAAATATTAAAATAACAAAAAACTACGCTAAAAACTCTATTTTGCTGAAGAAAAAGCTCTTTAAATGTGTTAGAAAAACCTAATTTGCCATGTAGATTTGTGGCAAATCAAAGGCCTTAGGAGTTTGAGTTGGTCAGAGGACCCTTGAGTTTGAGTTGGTCAGACGATACTCGAGTTTTAGTGGGTCGGAGAAGCCTAAAGTTTGAGTTGGTCGAAGGACCCTTGAGTTTGAGTTGGTCGAAGGACTATGAACAGATCATTGTATCCTTGTGTTTGGGATAGGGCCTATAATGCCTTTATCCATTATAAGCTACCAATACATGAGATTTGTGGAGCTAGTCCAAGTGTCACCAAGTATTTAACCAAACTAGACTAGAGGGTTATCGAGTTCGAGAGCTTGAACAAGATAAATAGTAGGGGATGTCTTGTTTAGACAGCCTATGAGATTGTGCAGAGAAAGGAGCAACGTGCCAGGGTTTGCGTGAATGATCATTAAAATCTGAAATTGAGATTGAGATCGACCAAGTTTGGTGGTGCCATATGTGTTGCGATTGGCCAAGATGGCCACACCCAATGGGGTGACCATGGAAGGGCCTAAAGGGTCTAAGTTAGGGATGGCCAATGTGTCTGAATTTCCAATGTTGAGAAGTTTTGTGTTGGTTTCATAAGGGGTAGTTGGAATACACTACGTCCAGAAGGACACATCCAACAAGATGCACAAGAGTGCGGTTGGTGCCACATCCAGAAGGATGATTTTTTAAGTATCAAATATATGGTAATATTCATTCTACAAAGGGTCATACCGTTAAGAGTTCCTCAAGGTTGTAACCTAATGATTATGTGTTGTGGCATTGAGTTCGAGTGTTCAGTGAAGGAATAAGCATAGACAAGACTACACCAATAATTGATATGAGACTAAGTTCGAGTTTATGTCCGATGCGCGTTGAATGGATCATAAACTTAGGCCTTGAAGGCCCAAGATGAACTTGAGACTGAAATGTCAACTTAATGCAACAAGTTTACTAAAAGTGTGACTTCATTTTGATGAAGGCATCAACATAGTAAGTGGGGAGTGTCATGGTTCACAAATTACTATGCTAGTTATCAAGGTTGAGCTTTCCCCAAATGGTCTTGAGTGAAATTAAAATACAATAACTTGGAAGTTGGAATTTGTCAGATACCCTACAGTCCTAGAATGATATTGTGATGTAAATTGGGTGACAGATAAAGTTAGCTTTACAAGTGTGTATGTCTTTACTTTGGATGGAGTAACTATCTCTTGGAACTCTATTAAACAGATGTGTATTGATCATTATACGATAGAAACACAGTTTTGATTAAGCCAAACAAGAGGCTGAGTGACTTAGGAATCTACTTGCAGATATTTCTTCATGGGAGAATAGAGTACTTATTTTGGAGTACGTGAGGTTTGAAAGGAACCTAGCTGATCCGCTAACCAAATAGATAAGTAGGAAAACGGTTCTTGATTTGTCGAGGGGGGTAGGTCTTAAAGCCTAGTGGTTGAGGAATTCTTGGTGGATAGCCAACTTAGTAATCTAAGTTCAATGTGGTCAAACAAAACCATGGAAAAACTTATAATGTACACATTCTACCTATCCCTATGGCGAACGATATACATGCATAAGGTTGAGTTCTCACTCTTAGTCAATTTATATCCCAAGATTTAGGTGGTCCTATTGAGACAATCTTGATGAATTCACTAACATATGAGGTTGAGTTTATTACTCTTAATGAGTTCATATCCAGAGTTTAGTTGGTCCTATTGAGACCAACTTGATGAATTCATCGAATTTAAATTTGAGAGAATAAGCTTAATAAATGCTCTTAATGATTTCATAGTCTTGATTCGGGTGGTCTATATTGAGATAGACTTAATTAAATCACCTATGTAAGTGTGAAAGACTAGCCACCTTTTATGAAATACATTGGGCAGTTTTTCTAGAGCACTTACCAACATCCCGAGGTGTATTGGCTAAAACTTGTTAATCTATCACGGAACATCAATTGGATCTGAGATCAGTTTGTGTCATGAGGTAACCCCTATATTAACAAGTTCAAGATTCATTCACTTGTTAAAGAGAAGAATCACTCATTTCACTACGTGCTAGTTCAAATCCACAAGATACTAGTGCTTAAGTGGCTAATTTCATTGTTGTTCTTCTCACGTTTTACTTTTTTTTCATGTTTACAAAAAGTACTTTGCATTAGTAGGTGAATGTTGGTAATGCAAAGAAATTGGAAAAAAATATTTTTAAACGGTTACGATTTGAAAAAATTAGAATCTAGCTTTTAAACGGTTACAATTTGATAGAATCAGAATCTAGTGGTTGAGATCTTTTAGGAAATTGACTCTGCAAATTTACCATTTTGCCCATTCAGAGAACAATATAAATAGGAGGTCATTCTCCTTATTTTTCATAGAACAAAACAAGAAAAAAAAACCATTTTCTCTCATCTTTTGTTCTCTAAATTTTGGTGTTTAGTGAAATTACATGAGAGGGAAATTTTGTCTAGGAGATTGGGTTTTAAGCGGGACCGTCTGTGACCTCTCCAATCTTTCATAGGAATTGAACCTAGTATGGTTTCGTCAATTTTCTTCTAGTTTATTTTCCGATCAGATTTCTAACCAAATGTTTTTGTTTCGATACCTTTTGTGAAGAGCAATACAAATTGTGTTTCACCTTTTTTATTCGGGTGTATGAATATTGAAGTACTGTATTAATCTTAAGGGGCGACGTACACTACACGATTACACCGATCAAAGCAAATTTGCTTCTAAAGCACTAGATCTTCGACAACACAATGATTGCTTTATTTATTTATGCTTAGTTTGGTTTCCTATCAACACTAACAATTTTGTTTTGTAGTAGTATATTTCCAACTTTAAACCCTTAACTAAGTTAAATGTTATTCTTATATGCACACGTGTATTTTAAATATGTGATTTTTATATGCATACGCATGTGATACAAGTATTAGTATCTATAAAAGGTCAATTCATCAATCGAATCATAGGTGGAGCAGTAAAATATTTACCTATGAATCTTCAACAAATTTGGGTTCAATTTTGAGATATTTAGTTTATTTTAAGTTGGTTTTTAGTTATTAATTTAAAACAATTTAAATAAAATATTAGAAGATAAAAAATCATTATAATAATATTTATTATTTTCTTTTAAAAAATTAATTTTTTAATTGATTTAATTTCTTATTAACTTATAACACTGACTAATACATGCACGGATGGGGTAAAATTTATTAAATTCAATTCACCAAAGATGTCAATTTTCATGTTTGAAAAATCAATTGACTTGTGATGACTTTTTGGATGAGATCCAAGTATTTTTAGGTTGAGATGCCTTCATAGAGTTCGAAGAGCTATTTCTTAGCTTCGAAACTTATTTTGAATCACTTGATTTTGAGTCCTGAATCTCAAGCTATGATAGTTTTAGTGAAGATTACACGAGTAAAATTTCAGGACGAGATTATAATGAGATTACAAATTTTGGGCTTTAACTCAAGTTTAAATCCTATTGAATTCAAGTTTAATGCTTATTTTTTATTATATATTAGCCCAATATTATATTTATTAAGTTTTATTTATTTGAATGTAATTAGCTAGCCTATATGGGGCTTCTTTATTATTCATTAAAGACATTTCTTTATTCATTAATAAAATTTTCAACTCTTAGAATTAATTTCATTTGTGCAAGATTGCTTTCTTGTAATTCTTGGAAACAATTTTTACTTCTCGATTTTCTTCAAGGAGTCATGGGAATTCATTTTTCATCCTTCAATTTGCCAATTATGATTTCTTGGAGGGTTGATTAGAGTCAATAATTTAATTTGTTGAGGTTTATATATCTCAATGAGTTTAGTTGGACAATTATCTCCTATCTATATCTATTGGTTTATTCGATTAATCTTTTATCTTTTAATTTCTGTTTTCTTTATTTCTTTATTGTTTTTATTCTTGAATTTCTTCTTTTAGTTGTTTTCTTTTTTCCTTTTTTTTTTCTTTCTAAATTTGTTTGGTTTCTTCTTTACAGGTTAGATCTGACTCTTTTTTTTCAAGTCAAACAAATTAAATATGATCTTGGTGTGTTGTGCCCCTTATCATTTGGTATCAAATGCAGCCAATTTTTTTAATTTCGCATGTGTGCTAATAATCAATTTCTTACTGCAAATTTTCTACTATTTTGAAATTGTTTTACCTAGAAAAATTTTCAAAAATTTGATTGTTTGAGTGGGTAAACAACCTCATTTTAATATGAAAAATTAACCACTATTTTAGGCACTATTTTACAGTAAAGAAATGTTTCCATGGAAAAAAGAGTTGAAAAAAAATAAAAATTTAAAAAATTTAACAATGTGAAAATGTGAAAAAAAATCGAAAAATATTTTGTGGGTGGAATTTTGTGCCAAAAATTTCCAGATATGTTTTTTTTATCATTTGAGGAAGCCCTAGATTAAATTTTATGATTTTAGCACATCGGAAACATCTTGAACGAAAAATTCAAATTGTTTTTCATTGTTTCAGATTTTCTATTGGGTAGTTTATTTTCTTTGAATCTAGCCTTATGTTTTCTTTTGTTTATAGGTTTTCTTATTCTATTACACATTTTTCGCTTCTTATGTTAATAGGTACAAAAAGAGTTGTCTCTCTTTTCTCTACGCAACTTACTTCCAATTATTTGGCTCTTTAGAGCTTTAAGCCAGCTTTGTTAGAGAGTGATCCCACATCTTTTTCGAATACTATTGAGTTTGATTACTCTTTAAAGGTTACAAGCAATACAATATTATCTTATTTTCTTTTCCCTTTAAAGTTGTTTATTTTTATTAAGAGTGCATAATAGTGAGACTTGATTTTACTTGATCAATTTTTTGTTTCAGTGTTTTTACTTTTAGATTCTTAAAAATGGTGTGCACACATAGTATCGAAGAGGAGAATAATAAACCTTGGGCAAAACATAGATTTTGTATTTGTAAAAAGCACGCACGAACATGTTCTCCCCAATGCCACTCAATCTTCTATTGTACATGGGTTTGTTGAGAACGACATTGGTACAAAAGACATAGCAAATTATGTGAGCTTAAACAACTTCTGGAAGAGTACAAAAAATGTTTGGTGATACGAGGGATCACCAAGACTCTCAATGCTAACAAGCAAATGAGAGTATGATTGATCTCTCGCCTATTGTGAAATGCCATTGGTGTGGTTCAAAAGATCATGAGAGTTTCCAATGTCCAATTCACTATCCACTCAGTGATGAAAGCTGCAAAAAAGAATGTATGTATGACATCAAGCCTATTGAGGAGCCTTCTTTTAGTGCTATCATTGACGATGATAATATGAATGAGTAAAAAAATTCGAGTGACTTTGCTTGTGAAGATAGTAAGTGTGATTTTGTGCCTATTATTGAGTCTAGATATAGCATTGCACATTGTTCCAAATTTTATGTCAAAGAAGTTGATAGTAATAGTGAGAAATGCGATGATAGTGATAATGTGCCTTGTGAATCAGAAAAAGTTAATAGTGAGAACCATTTCTTAGAGCCTATGAATTTGGACGAGTTAGACCTTTATTTTCCTCCTAAAGAGTTGTATTATGATGAATTCAATATTCAAAATTTTTGTGAGGGGTTAAAGGGAAGTAAAGATGATTCATGTAAAAAAATAAGAGAAAAGAGACCTTAAGCAATAAAAGTCAATTTGATGGTCCAACTTTAGTGAGTGAAAATTCTTACGAGGTAAAATTAGAGAGGTCAATTAACATTGAAAAATAAAATACAAAGAAATAAAGAACTTATACAAAGGAGAAGAATGATTATGTTTTCACTAACTTTAACTTGAATTTGTGTAGTGGACTTGTTTCTTTCTTTTAAGAATTTGTTGATCCTTTGAGAGGGGCCCAGTTAAACCATTCCACTTATGATAAAGATTCTTTCTTGTTCGACCAAAGACAAGATTCAAGGAAATGGGGAATGATACATGCACGGATGAGTGAAATTTATGAAATTCAATTCACCAAAACTGTGAATTTTCAAGTTTGGAAAATCAATTGACTTGAGATGACTTTTTGGATGGGGATCCAAGCATTTTTGGATTGAGATGCCTTCATAGAGTTTGAATATTTACCTCTTAACTTCGACACTCACTTTAAATCACTCAATTTCGAGTTCGGAAGCTCAAGTTATAATAGTTTTAGTGAAAAATACGCGAGTAAAATTTCTGAATAGGATTATTACGGGAAATTACGAGTTTCGAGTTTTACTTCGAGTTTAAATCATATTGGATTCAAGTTTAATACTTAATTTTGATTATATATAAGTCAGATATTGTATCTATTAACTTTTATTATTTTATTATTTACTTATTCTGATTTTAGGATACATTTAAGTATTTTAAATTATTTAGGAGTTTAATGTTTCTTAGTCAACAAGAAAGTTTAGTTCTACTAGTTTAGATTAAATAAAGTTTCATTATATTAGAGAGTTTTATTTGAATTTACTTAGCTAGCCTACATAAAGGTCTCATCATTATGCATTAAAGGCATTGCTTCATTCATTAATAAAATTTTCAACTCTTAAAGTTAATTTCTTTCGCACAAGATTGCTTTCTTGTAATTTTTAAAAGTTTTTTTCTTTTCAATTTTCTTCAAAGAGTCGTGAGAATCCATTCTTCATGCTTTAATTTGTCAGGAATTATTTCTTGGAGGATTGATTAGAGCCATTAATTGAATTTGTTGGAGGTTTATATCTAGGGGTGAGCAAAATCCGATTCGATTCGAAAAACTTGATAAAAAATTTAATTTTTGAATTAAATAGTTCAAGTTATTTGAGTTAATCAAGTTATTCAGATCAACTCGAATAAAAAATAAAGTTTTTCGGTTTAACTCGAATATGAATTACACAATTCGAGTTATTCGAAAATTTTAATAAGAAAATGCAAAGCTACGTCGTTTTGATAAATGTTTACTTTTTCTAAAGTTAAAAGTCAAAACCATTAAGTTAAAAGGCAAAATTACGTTGTTTTGATAAATGTTTACTCGTTAAGTTAAGATGCAAAAGCATTATATTGTTTATGTAGTTAAATAATCTTGTATTTCGTCTACTAATTAAATAATTGGTTCATATAAATGCAACATTGAGTATAAATAATAGAATTCAGTAACTCGATTTGACTTGATTCGAAATTTTTTGACTCGATTCAATTTAATTCGAAAAAAATTCAAATTGAGTTCAGTTGTTAAAATAGGATTTGTCAAGTCAACTAACTCAAAATTTTTTGACTCGATTCAACTCAATTCAATCGAATACTCACCCCTATTTATATCTCAAAGAGTTCAGTTAGACAACTATCTTCTATTCATATCCATTGGTTTATTCAATTCATCTTCCACATTTTAACTTTTGTTTTCTTTATTATCGAATACTCACCCCTATTTATATCTCAAAGAGTTGAATTTTACAATTCAAATAAATCAAAAACAGATTGTTGTAGATACTCTTCCTGTCCCTATCAATTTTGAAAACGAGCAAATTGATCTTTCTCATTTTGGGACCTAAATAAGTTAATTAACGATTCTAGTTTATTATACTGAAGTATCTTATTTATTTATTTTCTTATTTTGTTTTGAAAAAGTTTTCAAATATACATATGGTTTCAAATTTATGTGCTCTAACATAGGATTAGTTATATTGTACCAAGATTTTAATTTGACATGTTTAAATTTTTAATTTAACTCGAACAACTTCTCTTGATTTGACTCAATTCGAATTTCATTTCACTCAACTAGATTTGTGAAAATCTCAAATCGAATTAGGATGATAAAATATGACTCGCCAATTTAATTAACTTAAAGCTTTTTTACTCAATTCGGTTGAACACTCATCCATATTTTTAACTAACTCAACTAAATATTTTTAAGTGTAGATATATCCTGATAAGGATTGCAAAATTCTAAAATTAATATTAATTTCATAAGATTTGTTATTATTAATAAATTATACGTAAGAATTTTAGTTTTATTAAGAGTTTTTTTTTCCTGTAGAAAGTGTAACAGCCTTAAGCGAAAACAATAAAATTAGACAGTACTATTGAAGATATATCTATGCGAGTGTAAAATCTCCTTAACTGAATTTGGAGGATATTCAACACTATTGAAGTTTTATTAAGAATTTTTAATCAATACATTTACTTAATAATAAATAAAAAATTAATATTTGCTACATAACTTTTATATAAATAAATGCATTAATTTCATATAAATAAATATAGATTAGTAATGACCTTTTTGTTTTCATAAAATTTATTTTATATTAAAATAAAAAACAATAAATTAATAAACCATATAAAAACAAGTATTCACATATAGCATATATGGAAATAAATATGATAACATAAAAAAAATAATATGTAAATAAAAAAATACATGAATTCTTTATAAAATAATTACAAAATATGTTAAGAGACTAAAATACAATATTAAAAAAACATTACATCAAAAAGAAACTGTTTTTTAATTTATTTTTTATTTAATGAAATAATATAATAAAAAATTTAGAACTCAATCCAGTAGTAAATCCAACAATACTAATAGCACCCTTTATTACATATTTTATTTTCCTTGTGATAGGAAGCAAAAGAAAAAGAAGATAATGGAAGTAGCTGTCGGTAAGACCCTTTGGTTGGGTTTAAACCCCAAGGTAAATTGACTTCCTAATTGTTTTTTTTCTCATGATTTTATGCATTTCATTCCCAAATTCAACTCATTCTTCAAATTATCCACTTAGTTTTCTCTCCACTTTATTTTCATGTGGAAAAGTAATGCTCTTTTTCTGCTTGTTTAAATACCAAGACATCTGGGTCAGATTTTTTAAGTTGCTAATGGAGTTAACCGCCTTCATTTTGTTTTTGTTTGCCATTAAGATTGTTAGAGGGTAATTTTCCTTTTTTATTATAAATCGGCAAAGTCATTTTTGGGTTTAAGCCTTTTTACATACAACTGGCGTGCAACATCAACGACATCATTTGTTTATTAGAGGGAAATTATAGTGTTAGAGAAATGGAATTAAGCTTTTAGTTAGTTAGAGAAAGAGCGTTAATTCAAGCTGCTGCTCTTGATAATCAGTTCTTTGTGGATACCTAGTGTGAAGGAGAATATATATATATATATATAGATAAATTTACCTTTAGCTCTGTTTTTAGCCTTCTAGTTGTGCTCTTTGCCTTTTTTTAAGAAGCAGGAAAATTATCTTTTTAAAACAAAATCCCCCTGAAATATTCTGATTCTCATTTCATCCATTGTTATCAACTATGCTTTTTCCTATGTTTTTCTGACTATTCATTTTCCTTGAAGTACTAATGTCTGTTTCCTCTTATTGACGTACACAGGTAACAGATAGGATCCTTTAATAGCCCTCCAAATACATAGAAATCTTGAAAAAAATTGAAGCTATCCATATCCAATAGTCACCCGAGTCCGTGTAACATATGCCATTAATGCATCAATGAAATTCCAATCTCAAAGCAAATTGAATACAAAACATTAATCTTATGGATTCCCCTATTACCATTTTTTCTTTCTTTTGCAGATTATTAGCTGTAAACAAGAAAAGGGTATCTTTGTTTCTAATACTTTTTGCAGGAGAGCATGTTTTCCTCCTAGAATAAGATATAGGACTCTAAAGTTTCATGGAAGGTACTCTCTTTTCACTGCTTAAGTTTAATCTAATTTAAACGCTATTTGGTAATCCCAAAATATTTCCTCTTAAGGAATTGTATTTCTTTGCCTCATATTAAATTTGACTATACTCAAAACTGACTGATTTGTGTCAGGGAAAAATATGTTCTTATGTTTTGTATTTAAAGTTCTTAGAGACTCTGAATGTAGTACCTTCTTAGGATCATCTATTACGGGATTTTCCCATTGTATTGTTAAAAAAAAAGAAAAAGAAGAAGACAGTTCTTCTAAGTGTTTGTAATTAATTTGTATATGTCCTAAGAAAACTTCATATATAGAGATTGTGACTTGAGCATGTTATGCTTGATGCTGCTGTTTATCTCATAGTCCCGGTTCTTCAGAGTTGGACCGAACAGGCCAGGGTCCCGGTCCAAAATAAGGGACTGGACTGGTTGACCCGCAAACTGTTTGAACTGGTTTTCTTTATTTTTTAAATATTTTAAATATTTAAAAATTTATTTAATTGAACCTGACAAACCGGTCGGACTGGTTTGACCACCGGTCTGCTTCTGAAAACTTTCATAGCTTCATATGCTTGCTTTACAACCTCTTCAAAGGGCTTTGTCTTTCAACATGTTTTAAGTTATGGTTAAGTCCATTTATTTTCTTTTGGAATTCTCGTGGTCGACTCCACTTCGAATGGTAACTGACATATTATCCTTTTGTAAAATTCGGTATTGCTTTTCTTTCAGGAAAAGACATGAATATCTTCGTCCAGCACATGCTATATCATCAGGTGCAAAATTTGATAAGTTCTCTTTCTAGTCTTAATAACTTTTCTCTTTGCCCCTTTTATGTACTTTTTAGTTCTATTTTATATATTGCCATTTATTTAACTTGGTTAGATGTGGAAGATGTTGGAGTTTCTTCCCAGTTTGAAGACTTCACTGTTACCCCTTGTAGTACTGAAGAGAGCCGAAAGCTAAAGGTATAAAATATTTTTGGGTAATATGTAGACATGTATACGGGCTGTGTTAAACCTCCCCACAATTTTTTTTTCTTGCCAAGATTCATTTTTGGCCCAGCCAGACCCTTAGGTTTGAAATTCTGTTTATTAATACTAAAAAAAAAAAAAATCCTATTTATATATTTTTAAAATTCAATAAAATTTTAATTATTAAATTGTAATATAGGTTAGGTTGGTCATACCCAATTTACAAAAGAACTTGTCTAAGGGCTGGCCCTTGGAGAAGTCTATTCAATAGAAGTTTCATGTTGGAAGTGAAACATACGAATCATGCAAATAGGTGGCCTTTTTTTTGGATAATGATAACTATGCTGAATTTTGAGACAATTGGTATGGTTGTGAATATTAAGCTAAATTATTGCGTAACTTTCTTCAACCAGATAAGAGTCGAGGTATCAGGAGCCAAAACTCGAGCAATTTTTAATGAAGTATTTGACAAGATGGTTGCTGATGCCCAGCCAATCCCTGGCTTTAGAAGAGTAAAAGGAGGTACTACTTTATTTCTAGTGGATAAGTACTTTTTCTTGGTTTTCTGAATGTACCTTCATGTTACTGGAGGGTCCTTTACCAGCGTTCATTAGACATTAGATTGTGTCTTTTAACATGAAAGAGCCAATTGTAACCTCTCCCCGCCCCCTCTCTCTCTCTCTCTATATATATATATATATATCATTGTTCTTCTCCACCCTGGTCAAATACATTCATGATTCATCAATAGTAGCATCTCTTTTTCTCTTTCTTGCACTAGCTATTATTTTCCTAGAGAAAGATTAGCTAAAGAGCAATCATCTTATCACTGTATCATGGAACTTCCTTTTCATTCCCTACCTGCCATTTAGGATTCAAGTAGCATCTCGACAAGTTAAGAAAAATGAGTATCATGTTAATAAGGCATCTGAGTAGCACCCATTTCTTGAGAGGAAAGCACTTTCTAGTTGGATTTTTATTCATTAAAATACTGCAAATATGTCTCAACCCTTGGGTTGACCCTTTCTTTACCTATTACTTGTACTACAGAAAATCGTACATACAAATTTTAATATATTGATAATTTTTGTTATATAGATTTCGAGATATTCATGGCGTATCATGTTTTAGTTATTTTTTTCCATCTGGCAATTGTGTTGCATCTAATGTTGCTAGTTCTGCGAATCCATAGGGAAGAATTATATGGTTCTTTATGAGAATGGAAATGGCTTGCTAAGTTGAGACACAACCATAGAAGATATACTCAAGAATTGAAAATAAAGTTATACTTATCGTGCTGAAACTTGGATTGGCCTTTCATTTCTTATATCAGTAAGTGTGGGATGTGTTTATGTGTCCAATACAGGAATCTTCAACTTTTTCTAGTTTTTTCATGTTGAGAGGTTATATTCCTATGCCTATGTCTGAAAATGTGTTGGACATGAGTGTTCGGACATAGGTAGTTCAAAAAAAATGAAGAGGCAGTTGCAGTCGACTTATTTTCTTGATACCTTTTCATCTTCTTAGTAATTTGCTGATGTTTTCTTTGACCACTTAATTGGTTGATTTGTCTCGCAACGACACTTTTGGGGCTGACAGGAAAAACACCAAATGTAAGTTTTGATTATCTAATGACTTACTGCCTTCAATCACTTCATTTTAATCATGTGATGCTGCGTTTAAAAGGCTTTAGATTCTTCATACCATGCCCATGAATGATATTTGTGAAACCCTGTAACTATGTAAAGACATAAATGTCAATGCTCTGGGATTTGGTTTAAGTGTCAGACACTATGTTGCTTTGATTCTTCATTTTTCTTGAAGTATCTATGTTCAACACTTGTGTTCGATGCATATTCGGCTATATGGGGATATGATCCTTGAAAGACCCCCCAAATACATTGAAAATTTTGAAAAAATTGAACGTACCCGTGCCAAACACATACCCTTATCTGACCTCACACCTAGTTCAACTAACATAGGTCGGATACAGGTATGTCTCCAACACTGGTATTTTCATTTTTTTTTCTGTCTTTAATGTATTTGTAGGGTCTTTATTCCTTGGAGCATAATATCCTCATACCCATGTTCAAATATATGTTGGATACAGATATTTCAGGAAAGCAAAGTGTAGGAGCAAAACAAGAATTCTCTCTCTTGTCTATAATATTTTAAATTGTCTGGCAGATACCTAGAGAGATTTTGTTAGAAGTCCTCGGAGCTTCAAAAGTTTACAAGCAAGTAATCACTAGAGTAATTAACTCCACTGTATCTGAATACGCTGAAAAGGTAAGCAATGTGTTAGATAGCATTTTCTCGGTTATTGTTCTCGTGCATCACCTCACGTTTATAAAGTTCATCACACTGGTATAATTGTTATTGGTTTGAGTTCGTCTCTTGATGGTAACTTAAATCCCATGCCTAAGTTACTCATGTTGGATGCAGATTCATGTCTAACATGAGTATGTCAATTATTTCTAAGTTTTTTCATTTATTGAGAGACTTTGGAGAGTCATATCTCCATACCTATATCCGGATAGGTCAGGCATGGATGTTGGGCCTGGGTAATTCAAGAAAAACAAAGAGTCGAAGCAACATAGTCCTATGTTACTTGAGCTCTTTCATTTTTCCTAAGGTACCTGTATTTGACACATACTTGGATACAGGGTACAATGATCCTTAAAATTTATGAAAAATAATTGATTGAGTATACCAATCTTGAACACCAACTTCTGTACCATTATATTCAACATCAATGGAATCATGCGTGTCCTTTGTAAACATTTTACATATTTACAATGGATCATATGACATCCTCTATGAATGGTCTCCCAACTTAATCTTATGATCATTTTATATGTTGCAGGAAAGCCTCTCAGTTGGTAAAGATTTAAGAGTAGAACAAAGTATTGAAGATCTTGAAGAGATATTTGAACCTGATGAAATTTTTAGCTTTGATGCTGTCATTCAACTTCAACAATCAAATTGAGCAATGCCTACTTTTGGTTGAACTTTTGAAGCCTACATCCCTAATCAGGATACATGAAACATGCAATTCGGCTCGGTTATTGCCAACTCGAGTTCAAGCATTGAGCGAATCAAATTTGTGTATCCCAATATTTAACTTGAGTAGCTTTTGAACTTAATTGATTCTCTTTTTCTTTCTTTTTAGCCAAATATTGGAAAGTTTGAATTTCAACTCGAGCTTGAGCTTTAGAAGTGGGAGCTAAACTTTGATTCTTTTATCACTTTTGATTCCACCGTTAATCTCCCTTTAAAACAAATTTCTTATGATGCGTGTGTTTCACGGGGAAACGTATTATGAAAAATATTTTCAGCATTTCCTTTGTATTTGTTTTATGGAAAACAGATTGTTTAATGAAAAATGACTTACAAGTCAAAGAAAAATAAGTCTTTTTTCTTGTAAATTGATTTTATTCTTTTAAAAAATTTAGGTAATTTTTCGGAAAAGAGTTTATTTATGAATAAATTTATTTTTATATAAAATTAACTTGAATCAAGCTTAATATTATTATATTATTAAATATGCATTTTTTTTTACATACGACAAACACAGAAAACAAAGCATTCTAGTTGTCACTATTTGTGCTGCATATATAATGATTGATAGGGTGACTTGTTGATTGTGTTCCAATTTGTATTTGCTGTAGTAAGAGGAAGATATGTACCCATAAAGGTTCCGGCTTCCAGTGTACTGCAGAACGACGAGATCTAATTGACCTCCATTTCTTATCATGAGATATAATCAGTGCCTCAGTAACATTCAACAAATAGCGGAGAAGAACTAGTCGACCAGTCTTTGTGGATACAAGTACTTATTAAGAGCGGGTTTGGATTTATGGTTCTTGTTAGTCCAATTCCTCTTGCGAAACGACCTGATCTGTGATCCACAAGGAAACAAAATCCAACACTACAGGTGTTCCTACATACTAACAGGACCCTAGTTAGTATTCGTTTGATTTTTATCACCTATTCTAATGCGATCATGCTTGACTTCTGAAAAGCATACCTGGTTCCTATGTTTCCCTATTTGTCAGGTTGCAACCACGTATTTTGTTATGTTGATCCCCAGTCCATTCTGTTGGCTTTGTATGTCGTGCACCCATTTTAATACCTAATCACTGAATGATTTTGATTCCTGGGTTCAAACCAAACCATATGGCACGAGCAAACGTGCAAGTTCGAAATAAATAATCAACAATTTCCTTCTCCCCATGACACATTTGACATGTAATGTCAAGTTTCGGTATTATTTGTGAAAGCCTAGCCTTCACTGGTAGACACGTGTATCAATTTTCGGGTAAATTACACTAACAATAACTTAAATTTGATCTCAATAACAAAACAGTCACTCAATTTTCAATTCAGGCACTCAGCTTTTGAAAACTAACAAATCAGTCCTACTAACCATTTTCCGTTATTAATACATGCATGGATGGGGTGAAGTTTTTTAAATTCCATTCACCGAAGCTGCAAATTTTTAAATTTAGGAAATCAACCTAATTGCGATGACTTTTTGGATGGATTCTAGACATTTCTAGGCTGAGATGTTTCATGACGTTAGAAGGTCTATCTCTTAGCTTCGAAACGCATTTTAAATCACTCGATTTTGAGTTCGGGAGTTCAAGTTATGACCATTTTAGTGAAGACTACGTGAGCAGAATTTCTGAGCAAGATTATGACAGGAATTACGAGTTTCGAGCTTTTAATTCGAGTTTAAATTATATTGGGTTTTAGGCTTAATTTTTATTATATATGAGCCCAATATTATATTAATCAACTATTATTATTTTATTATTACAAATTTTTTATAATTATTAAGTATTTTAAATTATTTAGGAGTTTTATGTTAAAAAGAAAGTATTGGTCCAATGACAATCCATGTTGGAGGTTTTTTAGGTGTAAGAAGTATGAGAGTGGGTTTCAAAATCCATGTCTTTTTTTTGCCTAGTTTGATCCCCCATTCATGAATTATGTTGATGGGTCTTCTGAAAAAAGTTAGGACATTGAAGGATGCAATGAGGAGGGAGAGAAAAACATGGTGTTTGGTGTTGTTATTTGTAATATTGTTGTTGTTGTTTAAATGAAAAACCAACTTATGTGATAGCTGATATTGTTATTGTTGTTGAAATGGAAAACCAACTTATGTGACTGTTGGTATTGGGAGATTACATTTCATGATGAGTGGAAGCTTACAGACCTAAATGTCATGGGCTAGAAAGGGTATCAGTTTGCTTGCATATTTTAGTTGAGACTTGAAAGTTGAAAGACTAATGTCAATCTCATATATCTGTATTTTATTTCATTTGATTTTCTGAATATCCTGTGGGATGTTTAATTGTCTTTTAAGACTTGAAAGAGAATTTGGTTATTTTTTTCCATTTTCTTCAATTGCATGGATCAATGCTCAGAATGATAGAAGAGATAAAACAGATGAAAGAAAAAGCATAAAAAATTGGTATAAATTATACTTCATTCATTAATTAAGGCCAAACTGTTCCAAATTTGCCTACAATTTAGTGCAATTGAACTCATTTGAATTGTAGAAAAATTTACAAAAAAAAAAAACAGTAACAATCTGTCTAAGTTTAGACATCAGTAGCAATAATAGGCAAATTTACAAAAAATAATCTGCTTAAGTTAATAAATCAGTAGTAGTAATAGGAAAATTTACACAATAAGCTCAAAAAGTAAACAAATAAACTTTCGGTTCACAATGTCATCGATCAAATAACTCTAAAGTAGAAGACATTCATCTAACAATGGTTGGTTTTCTCTTGAATGGAAGCCTTCCTCTTGGGGCAACAACTTCTTGGTGAGTTGGGGCACCCACTTGGTTATGAACACCAACTTTGTGTCTTTTGACCTACACGAACAAGCGAAGTCCATCAAACATATTACATATATAAGTAAATTAATGAAGCCAAAGCAGATGACTTACTAGAATGTTTTGGCTGACTTCCCCTCTAGAACTCCTCTTATTGTGGCCTAATTTCTTGTATTACTACATTTTATTTCCACCTATTTCTTGGTTAGCTTTGTTGTTGTTTGTGGTTCATCAGGTTGTTTCCTTCTCACCTTAGTAGGTCTGCCAAGTGGCCTTCTTAGTGTAGGAAACAGTATTGGTAGCATGTTCGACATAGACTCCCATTGCTTAGGACCCCTTATTGGCCTGATGAAGTTGGAGTAAATGGCAAGTTAGGTTTGCTTGGTGTACTAGGTTTGTATATAAGTTTCAGGGTATTCATCTTTTAGATAAATGACAGCCATTACATGCATGCAAGGGATGCCAGTGAATCCCAATTCTTGTAGGAGCAGGAATTTTCAACTAGATCCACTACATGCTGATTGCTTGGACCACATTCAACCTGATATCTATTCCCACCAGTATGTGATGGAACACACCTAAAAAATAGTCACTAGAACATATCATACTCAAGTAAAGGCAGCATATGATAAGCCCCACCAACATGTGATGGTAGAATAAAGGCATACATATATTAAAAAATGATATATTTACCTCATTGAATCTTTTATATTGACATCCAACTTTTTCTTGATCTTTGGACACAAGATTTCTTTAATTTTTTTAGCTTCTTCTTTCTTCTTGACAATCAGTAACATAATCTTGGTTCTAATTTTTTCCATCAAGGTTAGGATGGGTTTCCCTCTTACTTCCAATATCACCTACTAGTAAGTAACATAAATGACTAGTGAGACAAGGTCCTTAATGAACTGCATATAGAAAATAGATAGGGTTTACCTTGTTAAAGCATTCACAAAGATAATTCACTGACATGTCAGACTGACTCCTAAATGAGAAGTGGGACCCTGACTATTGAACCAGTTCTTTCCCTTCAACCAATTATAAGTATGTTGATTGGTATTTTCCAATTCAACCATGGCATCCTCAAAATGCCTTGGATTGCTTGCTCTTGCAGCTTTCCAAAGTAAATATTTCAATTTCTTTGTTTTGAAACCAGCTTTCTTGAAATTGGCATGTAGGTGTTTAACACAATATCTTATTTCTACATTAAGAAACAACATGGATATTGCTTCTACAAGTCCCTGCAAATAGAACATAAATAGTTTAAATCTTTGGCATACATCCTAAATAGAAAAAAACATAAAACAAAGCAAACAAATGGAGTTTTACCTTCTGTTTGTCAGACATGAAAGATATTTGAAATGAGCTCACAATTTTCAACTCCATTTTGAGCAACTCCAAGAACCAGCACCATGATGCTTGGTTTTCACTTTCAACAATAGCATATGCAATAGGATAGATGCCATTATTTGCATCTATCCTAACAACTTCCAGTAGGTAGCCACCAAAGTATCCCTTCAAGAAACATCCATCTAAACCTATTATCATCCTACAACTAGCCCTATACCCATCTTTACATGCATGCAGACAAA
Source organism: Gossypium hirsutum (assembly GCF_007990345.1). Taxonomy (NCBI): domain Eukaryota; kingdom Viridiplantae; phylum Streptophyta; class Magnoliopsida; order Malvales; family Malvaceae; genus Gossypium; species Gossypium hirsutum. Next base: position 29,983,283 of record NC_053438.1, on the reverse strand, counting down.
CAAACATCCCTTGAAATAACATGTTATCCAGATAATAGATTGTTGTTGTTTCAACATTTTGGGCCCTAACCTCCAACATACTCATATATCTTCTCATATAGTGCCTTATGATATCCTTCAAGTAATTCCACTTCCTTGAGTTTAGCCCTCCTACATTTGGTTAGTGAGACAAAGCAAAGGAAATCTCTTTTGACATCTTGTTGCAATGATGTCAAAGAATAATCAATATCAATAATGAACTTGTCTTTATAATGTTTACCTAGCCAAGCTAAGGTTATATTCTTATTTTTATAGACATTAGAACAAGTATAATTAGGGTTTAAACTCCTAATTTGCCAAGTCTGGTTAGTTGGGTAATTAGGGTGTAGTCAAGAGGCATATGTACCAAAAATAGTTTGAACTACAAACTGCCTTTAACCTGTTTTGATCATTTTTTGGGAACTTAATAAAATAACTATTCATCCTACCATACTACTTGGCAGCTTCTTTAATGTGATCTCAATTTTATTGAATTCCTCGAGTCATTTGTGTGCTCGATCGTTAAAACATAGAAGTATCGCTCGATTTCGAAGTGTAATGGAAATTGGCTTAATATAGTTTAAGGTAACAAAGTTAGGCTCGAAATATGGAATACTGGTAGGTTATGGGTTCGGCTGAAAAAAAATAAGAGAAGGAAATGGTTTGTGAAAAGATGGAAGTGAATGGGCTTAAGGGTCAAGAGTGAACCAACACTATAGTTGAGTATCGACCCGAAACTTATAGGACCTTAAGGTGGTTTATGGAATGGATGGGATAGAACCTTAACCTATTACTTAGGAAAGTAAGAACCAAATGTATAATTGGGGTGAACGCCATGCTACGTGAGTGATAAGTTCAGATTAAGAAACAGGTTGACGCCACTGACTAGCAGATAAGTCAAACTGAGCCTTAGACGAAATATGAGAGAAGAATTTGTCACAAAAATAACAACAATGCACTAAGGTGTCAAAAGCCTGAAATATAACTAAGTAGCTTCATATTTATAGCTCAAATACAATGATAGCCGAATGGACATTTAAGCACATTAATAGACAATTCGGTTTAGCTTTAGTTAAAGGAAAATTCTAGGTAGCTTTTTTGTGCTTTGTAGACGTCAACAGTCAGCTTCTAGAGGCCTTGGAATCAGCTGAGATTAATAGAGGTGCCTTGGGAGCTGAATGGAGCTTGGTAGGTTCGGTCAATACTTTGATGAGCTATTAAATGATTCCCTTGATTAGCTAAATGGTCTTGGAAGCTTTAATGGTCAGCTTGGATACTTCAACAGCCATGGAATGTGAACACATGGTATTGATCGGTCAGATGTGTGTGAAAGCTCATGATCAAATAATACTAGTGTGAAAAGTTTTCAGCAAATGTGAATGCCTTTAATGCTGTTTTGGTGAGCTCAACGGTTATCTTGGGAACAAGAAGCATCAACTACTTGTGGCTGTTGCAATGACTGAATAGACACTTAGAGAAAAGCAATCAGCAGCACACACCTTTAAATGCCGTTCATGCATGATTCCTGCACCAAATAAATGCAGAATATTGAATCACTTAGGACAAATTGAATTCGGCAACAGCAAAGACATAATTAATTACTCTTTAAATTCGGCTAGACTAGGACATATTAAATCAACATCAAGACACATTAGTTGGATGTAATGAGCTGGACACATTTATGCTATGTACTAACTAAGACATATTAAAAACATGCATTAACATAGAACATATTTAACATACATAATTAAATTGTCCAGATTTTAACAAATTAAATACTAACAATTATTTGAGCTGAACTAACTAACTAAATTAACTCAATTAATTTATTCCAGCAGCTATTCAAATGCATAAATTAAAAATAAAAAAGTAGCATAGAGCTCAACGAGCTAATATTGAGCTGAATTAAGCTCAAATAATTGAAACACGAGCTGATTCAAGCTCAATAATCTAGGATCGAGTTGAACAGCTAGAAAGTGATTGCAATACCAGCTTGGAAAGCTTGACCAAGGTCGTTCGCAGGGCGTGTTTGTATCATTCTTTTAGACCAGACCGTCTTTGGTCAAAAATAACATTCCAACCTCAAGTTTTGGATTATTCATGTCACTGTCTGAGTTGAACTTAGACCAATTTTGGCCATCTGAGTTAGATTCATGTGCACTATTTAACCTCTCAGAATCATCACTATCAAACAGTTCCCCTAATTCTATATCATCAATGTTTAAGCCATCTAGATTAACCCTAATCCTATTAGACACATCAAAATCAAGCATTTTTTTTCTTCACTCTCATTAAATTCATCATCAAGTAAACATGCTAAACAAATTTAACATCAATAAAGGCAGTGATAGACAATAACTAAACACTTTAATACACCTAGGCAGTGTCAGACAATAACCAATACCAAAAAAAAAAATACAAACAAATTCTTTTTTTTTCATGCACATGTCATACACTTTAATACAAAGAAATTCATTTTTGTAATGTACAATAACCAAAAAACATTTAATACAAACAAATTCCAAATAGTATCATGCACATGGTAAACAATAACCAAAGAAATCTAAACATGTCATACAGTTTGATACAAACAATAATCATATTTGGATCAACATTTAAAAAAATGTTCTTGACAACTAGGGATTGATTTGTCGTATTTGATTCATATTTAAATGATATTTGAATCATATTTGAATCCAAAGGAGCTTTGATACTGTTAGTCATAAAGATAGGAATTGATTTGTCTTTTTCCTAAGGCTATTAGTAGGCACATGGCAAACAATAACTTTATAAAAATCCAAACTTGCAATTCAATTTGATACAAACAATGATCATATTTGAATCAACATTTAAAAAAGGTTTTGAATCATATTTGAATAATTCAATGACATACACATATTCGAATAATTCAATAAAGACTGATAAGTCATAAAAATAAGAACTGATTTGTCTCTTTCCTAAGGATATTAGTATGCACATGGCAGACAATACCTTTAGAAAAATCCAAACCTACAATTCACTTTGATACAAACAATGATCATATTTGGATCAACATTTGAAAAATGTTTTGAATCATATTTGAATAATTCAATGACAGACACAGTTTCAAATAATTCAATAAAAATTGATTTGTCAAATAGGAACTTATTTGTCTATTTCCTAAGGCTATATGTATGCATATGACAAACCATAACTTTGGAAAAATCCAAACCTGCCATACACTTTAATAACCAAGGAAATCAAAATCTGCCATATACTTTAATACAAACAATAAACATACTGGAACGATAAAAATGTGCAATTGTACACAATTGCAACAAGTAATAAAGTGACAAGTATTATTGGCAGTGGTCATATTAATCATTAATAAGACACAATGGTGAAAATGAGATAAAATAATATTGTATTGAGTGAATAGATTTAACTCAAAGAAATTAATAATATCATATGAGGGTAACACACGCATCACGAGATCATAAGATAAAGTTGTTGGATGAATTGCTTTCGTAAATAGCATATAATAAGGAGTTTTCAATCATGGCACTTCTTGTGGACTAACTCCACGATTAAGTAAATTACAAATTCTTAGAATGATGCTTCTGAACATAATTGCAATTACTAGAGCCTGATTGTATATGTCTGATTGGTTCCTCCCCTAGACTGCATTTGAATCAGAAGAAAATTTTACGAATTTGAAAATAATTTAATTGAGTCGACTTATTCGATGTGGAATTAAATTAGGCGGTAGTAAGAATTTTTCAACTAGAGAATTTGATTAAAGATTTTTCTTGAAAAATTAATTTGGAAAATCTTTGTGATTTTTGGGAAATTTAATTTTGATAAAGTAAAATTAAATTAATCAAATTAATTAAAATAAATATGATATTTTTGGAAAATAATTTTCAAGTCAAACAATTGGCCCAACGGGTAATTGAACTTGAAATTTAGACTTGAGATCAAAAATTGGGCCTGAGGCCTGAGAACAAAACCGAGATAGACACCCAAAAACTGGTCGAATTGAGTCTAGTATATTAAACCGGGCCGACGGTCCAATTAGTGGTTGGAACAGACCGGGCTGTTACTTGCATAGACCGAACTAACAGTAGCCAAACCGGCTCGGAGTGCTGTGAGGGTGTCGCCCCTGCACCATCGGACACTATGGTGTTGGCGACTACGATGGCGGCATTTCGATGGCTGGCGGGTGGTCGTTCGGTGGTTGAGTAATGGATGAATTACACTCCTACTAGAACTCTATCGAATAATTTGATTCTAGACTAAATATTCCAAAGATAATATTATTTTAATAGTTTTAATATTAAATTTAATTTAATACTTATCTTGATAGTATTTTATTAACTTAATATTAAAGTGATTATCTTATTATTAAATTTGATTTAATATTTATCTTATAGATAAATATTCTATTACTTTAATAGATTTAATATTAAAATTAATTATAGTTTAACTCTCTAAACTCTCCCTATTAAAAAGAGACATGTGTCATTATTTTTCACGTACTTAAATTCAATAGAAAATTCTCTGAAGAAATTATTTCAAAAAAATTTCTAAAGATATTTTTCTTATTTACAACTTGATCTAAAATTTTAGAGAAATTGTGAAATTACCCCACTAGTAATTTTGTGAAAAATTTTCTAATTCGAAGCAAACCCACACTTGAGGATAGAGGAGAAGACTATTCAGTCGAAGTGTTCATCCTATACGGATAAAAAAGGTACAATTTTGATTAAGTGCTTAATACTTTAGATATCACAACCAAGTTCTAGTTTTGGAAAAAAAATTAAAACTTCATTTTTTCCTTAAACTTATTTTTCGCTTTGTTTTTCAAATCCAATTTTCCAACATAAATCTCTTCCGATGTGTCGCCCTGTAGGACCTATGTACTATTGTCTCGGTGTTGCCCCATAGGGCCTACAAACCGCCGTCACGGTATCTCCCTGAAGGACCAGTTGTTAATCATCGTTATGGTTTTACTTTAACAAGATGGTCGATAGAGATCCACGATGCTGCCCAGTCTCTCTGAATTTCTCATTGTAATCCGCCCAATCCTCCAGTTTGCCAATAATTCCTAACTTCATCTACCCCGTCAAGGTAAAATACCTTCGTACTCCGCATGCAAGATACTCATACAATACATGCAATTGAGGCACTTAATACATGACACAAGATACGCCACATATGATACACCATATAATATCCGTTTAACATGCAATGATCATATTTGCAAATACTCACATACTTGTACAAGCATATGCATTCACAACATGCTCAGTCATCATTTTTGTGCACAACGATAGACTCAATTTACCCAGAATAGGCACAACATAAATCATTTAACAACCCAATCTCATCAACTGCTTAGCTTGTCCATGCTAGAGCCTCCTTCCTCTTGGCAGTTAAGCATGAAAATCGCATAAATCGATTAACTTGAAGTCACACAAACCTTAACCCAAAATTTACTTAACATAAACTTTTTAGGAGCTTTGCCCTCCTTCATTTTGAATTTCTCAAGCACAGAGATTTAGAACGCTTACCAGTTTCAAAATCTCTCTACTTTCAGACTCCAATTCTCATATCTCCTGTTTCATGCAGAGCTCTCCTAATTTCTCTTCTTTTCTGGATCAATCGAAGAAGACAAAACAAGTAGAAAACTTTTTTTTCAAAATGAATTTAAAGAGGATTTTTTCTTCTTTGCCCGAATGTCCTCATCTATATCTCCTTTACATGATCTCCCAAACCCTTTTAGCCAATCCTCAAAAATCATTATATCCCCCACTATGGAACCAATCGGTTCCATCCTAACCAAACAAAAATTATAGCTCAATTATTTAATTGACGATTCACAATTTTTCCCAAAATTCCTGGTAGAGTCCGCCAACTTACCATATGTTCAATTAGGTCCCAAATTTCCTCCATATTTGGGTCCTTAAAGATATTCGGGTGTGACAGCTCTAGCTTAGGATGTGCCACTAGCACACATATTTATTCTTAGCGAACCTGTAAAGTTAAATTCAAATCCTCAAATTCTCCTACGACTCACACAAAAGTGAATTCCATAACTACTGTAGGTGCAAATATGTAAGAATAAGCTGGCAGATCATCATAACTTATATCCGCCTCACCTTATCTGCTAGAACAGGCACCATGGCCTTATCATAATAACAAATCACCCTTTTTTCGAGCTCATACTAGCAGACATATTGTGGAATCATATTCATAAGATAGTTTTGGTGAACTTTCCTTACAACGATAGTCTTGGCAGACTTTCCCCATATTAGATAATCCTCATAGACCTCCCCCACTAGATAGTCCTGACAAACTTTCCACATGATATTCCTGATGGACTTTTCACGTTAGATACTCTTGACGGACTTCTCATGTTAGATAGTCCTGATGGACTTCCTACATATACGGTAATATTATGGCCATGAGTTTCCATTCGTCGCACTAAGGGCTTTTATACATCCCACACAAGGGGCTCCTAATCGTCCCATAAAGGGCTCTCATACTGGTGTGCACCATTTTCCGTATCATTTCAAATTTCCTTTCCTGGCTAATTCAAACCGAACCTCCCTAAAAGACACATACATAAAGTGCATATGCAACCTATGCATGACTATTTGAACCTCCGCAAAGCCACATAAATAGAAGGCATATCATACACACATTCCACCAATAAAGACTATGAATCATACGACTTATATCTCGCCAAAAATTTCATTGATATATCATAATAATACTTTCCGGTAGCCAGTCATATCACTTTAATATGCAATAATGCATTACACCAAACACTTTGTTTACTCAACATAACTAGTTTACAACCATCTATATATTTAGATACCATATTGCTTGCAACCACTATACACCATTACTTCGCTATAACATTTTCATAGTTCAACTATACAATAATTCATCATTTACAAAACATTGAAGTAAGTCTATTTTACTTACGAAACAAAACAAAACATTCATTTACTAGCTAAGTTCTGGAACTCACCTAGATCCACCCACTAAGCTTTTTCCTTTTCTACATGTGCCTCTAGCAGCTTGATCAATACTACATAACAACCAATTTAGACTCTCCAATCATCAAAAAAATCATACTTTACTTGTATATAGAAACCATTTAAGCAACTATTCAAGACTTCAACCAGAACAAAATAGATCCGACGGCTAATTGACATTTTTAACTTTCTCTCTTTTTCTTAAATCCATGCATACAGAAAGATTAGGAAACTTTGCAGCTCGATAAATCATCAGTTATTTGTGCACAATCCTTAGCTTCTTTCATTCATGTAGATTGCTTTTCATCTTTCTTCCTTGCAACCCCAACCAGTGATGATAGTGAAGAAAGAACAGAGAAAGAAAATGACAACCCCGGAGGATAACATATCTCCTTTATATAGTACTCTCTCACTTCCTTCACTGGTCTCTATTTCAACAGCCAAATGTACAACCTCTTAATAATTATGTCTCCCACTAACTTATTTCTAGTTCATGTTGGAAAAAATTCAGTTTGAAAATGATTTTCTTGCACAGTGGAAAATAAAAAATTTGAAAACCGACCCGATTTGTGATATTTATAACAATTAGACTTAGATCGAAATCGTACATGTGTTTTTGAATAAGTGGATCTTTGAGGATTTTTTTCTTTCAACTAAGTAATCTTTTTCGCTATTCTCATACCACGATGTAATAGCCCGATTTTGGGCCTAGTCAAAACAGTGGTTTCGGGACCACAAATTCGACAAGGAAAAATTTATTTTTATTATATTTTTATGGTCTACAATTTCAGAAAATAATTTCGTAAAAATTTCGTTCAAAAATTTCGACGTTTGGGCACTCAATTTAGCCAAAAGGACTAAATTGTAAAAAGTGCAAAAGTTGAGTTCTACATGTTAGAAGTGTCCAATTGTTATGAAATTTTAAATTGGAGGTCCTTAAATGGTAATTATACTATTGGTTACATTTTGGACAAAAATGGATATGAGATAAGTGAAATAGGAAATTTTTAAGTTAGGGGCATTTTGGTAATTTGGTAATTAAAATGTATTAAAAAGACAAAATAGGCCAAAAATCACCATCTTCAAGCCTTGGAAGAATTTCACAAGGGGGGAGCCATTGTTAGGGTTTTCAAGCTTCTAAGCTCCATAGTAAGTGATTCCAAGCCTCGTTTTTAATGTTCTTTACGTTTTTGGAGTCCCGGTAACTTGATTTAGCTTATTCTAGCAATAATTTAATCTAGGGTTTATATTTGGAAAAATACCCATAGGTGAAATGTGTTTATTTTGATGTTTTATGGTAGAATATGAAGCTTGAAATTATGTTAAACAACTTTTGCTAAGCGATTTTAAGTGAAAACGAGTAAAACGACATAATCGGTAAAAATACCTAATATTCATAAGTAAGTGTTAGAGTGGGAATTCGATGTTGCCATAGAAAGGAAAAATGTTCAGCATGTCATAATACATAAGAATAAGGGATGAAGTTTAATTTACGAGCTTTGGGGTAAAATCATAATTTTGTAAAACTTTAGGGCATTTTTGCCAAAGTGTGATTTTAGGACTAGATTGAATAACGTGAGTGTTAAATAAGTTAAATGTGTTATTATAAACAAAGAAAGATGAGGAATTGACCTTGAAAGCATGATGGTAAGTTTGTATGTGAATAATCCATTGTTTTAATTTTATTTAATATATTGTTGAGATATGATTGAATATAGAATAAATATTTGATGTAGATTACAAAATGTGAATAAATTAGAAAATTTGGTAAAATGTTGTGAAGTAAGGTTCCCGATTGAACACTCGGATTTGACCGGGATTCTTTGAATGAAAGGGGTTGCTATGTGCTGATTCCCCGTATCATTGATTATAAGGTGGTTGCTAAGTGCTGATTCCACCGTATCCTTGATTCTGAAAGGGGTTGCTATGTGCTGATTCCCCATATCATTGATTATAAGATGATGGCTAAGTGCTGATTCCACCGTATCCTTGTTTGTGAAAGGGGTTGCTATGTGCTGATTCCCCGTATCATTAATTATAAGGTGGTTGCTAAGTGCTGATTCCATCATGTAACGGTCAATATTCCGAAGTGTTCATCGGGGAAATTGGATAAGTGAAAATATATGTGAATCAAATAAGGTTACGTGATGAATATTGGGTTCGATATTTAATCGACCCTTGAGTAAGATGAAAAGAAGTAAAGAAATTATGAAAAAGTAAAATCTGCAACAAAATAGTTTTGGACAGTAACAATAGTGTGACTTTGAAAAATCACCAAAAATGGTGAAAATTGAATTAGAGAGTGAATAAGATATTAAATGAAATCTTAAGGAGTCAATTTTTACATAAAAGAAACAGAGCAAGCAAAAGAGTTATACATTTTGAGATATTTGAATTTTAGTGAGGCAGGGTTAGATTGATTTTGGAATCCCCTATTCTGAATTTGGAAAATAATTAAAAATTGTACAAAAATAATTATGAGTTATAATTTATATGCTTAGAATCCTTAATGAGTCTATTTTCAAAAGAAATAAATGGAAATATCATCTGAATTCTGTACAATGATATAATTCATTTTTAGTGAAGAGAGGTCAGAGATGTTGAGCAGTGAAACATGGGTGACTTTAATGAATAAAATGTACTAATTGGCCAAGTAAAAAATTCTGAAAATTTTATGGTAATAAGACATGTGAGTATAGTTTCGGGGAAAATTAACAAATATTAATTTGGAGCTTTGTAACTTCGGATAAAAATGATTTAGTGACTCTTACTCAAATAGAAAGGTTTGAATTTAAATATAAGTGAATAGTGAAATTATGTATAATGCTATTTAAGCATGTTTTATACATAAAGGATGTGGAATGGAGAGGAGGAGGAGGAAAAATTAATTATATATATAAATGATTTGTGTATAATTGGTTATATGCTCGATTATAATCGATAAACGTTAAAATAGAAATGATGCTTACATTTGTGTATTATTGATCATGGTTTAAGCTCATATGAGAAAATAAAGTTTCATAGTATGTGAGTGCGGTATATTTGGTATATGAGTTGGTATGAAGTAAGGCCATGAATGGTTTATGGATTAAATCATGTTTGTAAGTTTGATACATGAATAAATGTTGAACTCGACCATACTTATAATGCTTACGCTATATGTTTATTTGGCTAACATGTTTAGTGTACACACTTAAGCTTTGGCCAAGTGGTGGCTAAATTATGCCACGTTAAATTTATATGTTATGCATTGAAATGGTAAGTGCCTAGATGGGAATATGCTTTTGATCATGGCAAGGGTGGTAATGTTTAAATTATGTAAACTTACTTGGAATGATTTATCATGTGGTTAATTCCAAAAACAATTATGTTTAAATGTACTAGCTTGTGACTATGGTTGAATGATATGTTATTTTTTTGTGTGATATTCGTAGGAAATGGGTGTGGAAAGGAAATGAAATACTAAGTTCATACTTGAAGAATAAAATTACGAAAAAGGGGATGATGAGTTTGATTCAATGTTGTTATTTAAGCTTAAGTGATGTTTTCATTGTAATACTAAGAATTTTATAAATGTGTTAATGAATGGTATAATCGATAAACGTTGAGTTAAATGGTGAATATGTATGAGTATTAAACTTAACGATATTGAATTGTACATGAATTAAATGGAAGTTTCTAGTGATATGATTTGAATAAAAAGAATTATTGTGGTATTGAAATATATATTGGATTGAGAAATTGATTTGAATTGTGAACATGAAAGATTGTGAATTGAATAAAATCAAAATGAAGCATTGAATTACATGAGTAAGTATCGGGTCTCGTAGGCCCTATTTGTTATGAATATAATATTTTGAGGATATGTTGTAAAGAATTATAAAAGCATGTTAAAAATTTGAAGAGTTTAAATTTGAATGAAATTTTGTAACTCGGTTTAATACGTTTACATGTGTAAGTGTTCTACTAATGCCTCATACCCTATTCTGGAGTTGAATACAGGTAAGGGGTGTTACACACGAACTACTTCGAGTGTGGGCTCGAACCAGTTGAATCAAAACACAGAACTAGAAAAAGTTTTCTTTTCCTTTTTAGTGAAAATGAAAATTCTCTCTTTTTTAATAGAAACCAATTATTCTAGAAAAATATATTTAGTAGTTGGGAATAAATTCTCTCTATTTTTTGGCAAAGTAACAATCTATCAAAGTTATATAAATAGCTCTACCGGTGCCATCTATTTATAAAGAGAGAAGGTAGAACCCTTTTTGTATTGTAGTGGTTTATTTCAAATAGAAAAAACAACTTCCTAGTACAACTAAGAGAGGGAGAGGGGCTAACAGGGTATGTTTTCCCTCATATGTATTATGATGGAAATTTGGGCCTCTTATTGTATTAGGCCCAATTATATGTATTTTCTGGACTTTTAAGCCAACACTTTATAATTTAATCCAAATTAATATATATTATTCTATTTTCTAAAATAAATATTAATTTTCTAATTAAATAATTTTCTCATCCCAATTTCACCCCTGATAAAATTATGACGACTTTACCCCTAGTAAAATTTTTAAGACAATATATTCAATATTTCACAACTCAACTTGTTCTCTATGACTGAATGGTTTATTTTCATTTTTGGGCTTTATAACTGCTCAAAAATATTAACTCATTCTTCCAATCATTTCTGAGTAATCCATGTACATTTGCAAATGAAGCATTTCTCATTTTCATTTTGAGAAAACCGCATTCAATTTCAAATGATTCCATTTCTCCATTTTAGAGGAAAAAATAATCATGTTTGAATGTTTTCCATTTCTCTATTTCTATTCATTTAGTTTATTTCGATTCAAACACGCAATTCATTTTTGGTTTCAACGAGCTAGAGGAGGGACCGATTGGACATGTGTAATTAGGGCTCAAATGATTTATAATTAAGTTCTAGCTTTTCATATATTATAAACTCATTTAGTCACAAAGTCATTCCACTATCATATTGTGACTAGGCTCTCCCTAATGGCAAACCATTACGAAAATATCTACTCAGTGCTTGTCCAATGAGCTTGTCATAAGTGTGTTACCCTCATAGGATATTCTTGATTTCTTTAGGATAATATTCATTCTCTCAATATGATCCTATTTCATCTCATTGTAACCATTACATCTTCCTTCATGAAAAGTCAATCACTATCAAATATTGATCAAGTTATTCATCAAAAAGATGAACGACCAATGACCATGTTTACTTTTCATCAACCATGTAATGCCAATGAGAGGATATCATTTACTCATGTCTCGAGCTATAAATTCCACTATTGTGAATGACGCTATATAATACAAAAGCCGTACACCTAATGCACCAGCTTTTGGTTCCTTATCTATTTGAACTCAAGTTTACTTGCATCAAAGTCTACGAGTCAAACATATATAGTTCTCCATCCACTCATGATTTAGGTATGCAACACTATGAATGTCACAAGAGAATAAATCCATAAACGTGTTCAGGATCTATTCTTTTTGGTCCTGTCCAATGTACTGTCAGTCCAGTTAGTCACATTCATGTCTCTATCTTTTGGGAGTCATTCGCACCAATGCCCAAGAGAAAGCATCTCCCTAATTGGACTTGATAGACGAAATATTAGTCTTTCAATCGATTTTCTCATTTCTGATTAGACTAAGGACTGTTTAGGTTTGTCTACTAATACAAGTTATCTTTTTGTATTAAAATTTGACCACATAATACCTCTTGATATTAGTTAAACATTAGACAACCAGTGAGCAACATTTGCTTCCATTTTGCTTTACGTACAAAAAGCATATGAGGGCATTACACAAAGTATTAATGTAATTCATGAATAATTTTATTAACCAATTTGTTTGAAAAAATTACAAGTGTACATTGATGAAAATACTACACTTAAGGCACCAGATCCAACAGTTCAGAACTAATCAGACTATGGTTGAAATCCAACCTTTCCTTGACCAACCTGCTACTTGTGGTTATTTGCACACAAAAAAAACCCGCCAGATTAGAGAACCTTTCAATTTAGTATGCCAAATTCTTTTGCTACTTAAGACTTTACAAATTCGGGTGTGACAACTCTCTCACCCTAAAAGAAAATTTCATTCCCAAAATTTCTTATAATCGAGAAAAGTTAATTTGCAGTAAGGTGACATGTATTAACTTCACACAAGGTACTTATAAAAATCTTTGTACCCCGATACCTGACGGATTAATCGCATTACAATGGAAGTAGCGATTCGTAATACTTGCGTGGAACGCTTCTTTGAATAATCACATAAGCAATTGGATTACAAGTATATTTACGTGAATAGTTCCTTTGGCTGATAATCTCACTAAAGAGACATGAGATAAAATCTTACGGAGTGTAGGAATAGATATCCTTAGCGGATAATGGCTTTTCAACATCCATTCTTGGTGGATGACTAATGGGCGAAGCCTACTTGGCAGATGCTTTTTTACGCGAATTGAATTGGTAGATATTGCCACTTTTCAGAATACCAAGGGTTTAAAAAATGTAACGACCCGATTTCTAGTGGTGATGGAAATTACGGATCTGAAATGTCATTTTTGAAAACTGTTTTTGTAAATATTAAATATTAATATTTACAAGGCTATTATATAAAAATATTAAAATTTGGTCTAGTAGTTTTTGTTTAATTGATAGTTAATTAAGGTACAAGTGTAATAACCCTAAAGTTAGTGATTTTAAAAAATGAGGTATCGAGACCTCATTTTCATAAAATGAGCCCATAAATATTTAAATATTTATGAAGTTATTATATAGGTGAATTAAATTTTGGACAAGTAATTTTGTTGAATTAATGACTAATTAAGGTACAAGGACTAAATTGTAAAAATCATAAAAAGTAATCGTTATAAATTTTTATTTGTTAAAGGGCATAAATAGAAAATAATAAACAATTTAGTTGGAAATTAGACCTTACTAGGAAGGATGGGACGGTTTGGTGCCTTTGTTTTTAGCAAAACTATTTGGTTTAATAATAAAAATAATGTTATATAATAATAACAATAATATTATTATTAATAATAAAACCCACTGTCATCTTTCATTGTTTCTTCTCCATTGAAATTTAAAAAAAAGCACCTAAGAAGCCATTGTTGAGCTAAAGACATTCAGCCAAGCCTTAATCTTTTACATGGTAAGTCAAACCGACCCATTGTTGAATAATTTTTATGTTTTCGATATTATTGTAATTCAAATTAGCTAATCTGTATATCTGTGTTCAAAATTGTTAAAATTTATAAATATTTCCATTGTTGAATCTTGAAGCTTTTAGTGTTAAATGGTTAGATTTAAAGTCTAGATATGGAAAAAAGTACTAGTCCGTAAAGTGAAAGTTGTTAGTTTTGAACATAAGAACTAAAGTGTAAATATTTCGAAATTGATATGAAATTTTTGTAATTATGGATAGTAGTGGGCTATACAAGGATGAAATTGAGATCAGTTTTGAAATCAAAGCTCGAATTTGAAAGTTACAACTATTTTGTTTTAGGGACTAAATTGAATAAAATGTAAAACTTTAGAAAGCATTCAAAAAAATGAAATTGAGCTGGTACATGTTTATAATAGGATAAAATAAGAGGTTTGAAATATATAATTTGAATTTAATAATTGTATAGATCGAGAATTAGATCAAATCAAAATTAATTGAGGAAAAAGGAAAAATTACTTATTAGTCCTTAGAGAATTGAACGTTTGCTATTTTTCCAAGTAAGTTCATATGTTATATTTATATTTAAATTTTTATGTATTGAAATTATGAATATGTGTAAGTTTAATTAAAAATTTGAATTGTTTACAATTTGGTACAGAAAGGTGTGATATGAACTAAATTGTAAAGAAATGATAAATTGAATATGATGAATTGAAAGTTGAGATATTTAATGAATTGATATTTGATTATGACTGATCAAATAGTATTGGTATGAATTTGATTGGTTATCGAAATAAAAGATTAAATTGAATAATTTGTAAAATATGTATGATTTTGTAATTGAATATGATTAAATAGAATTTGATATTAAACCATTACTAAATTATAATTTGTAGCTAAGAACAACGTAGGATTGTCGAAAGGGAAAAGAAAGGCAAGGGTCAATGACGGGTGACGTAAGCTTTCAGTTTGTATTTCTATGACCCAACTAATTTTAGTTAATGCATATTTATGATTTATTACACTATATAGTATTAAGGTAAGCTATTAATACATATTGAGTGAAAATGCTAAGATTGGAAGCGAATATCGATACTTGGAATAAATTGAATAGAATAAAAAGTTGTATGATTTAATTAATTTATAAAATTGGATGTGAATAGTGAATAGTGGAGTCCCTTGTATTTTTTATGTTTAAGATATTTGAATTAGAAGCTAATAATGCTTATAATTATGTTTTGTAAAGTTGGTAGTGGAAGTTAGTATAATTTGATTATATGTTTTAATGTTAGTGATGTGTTTTGTTATTTTTTTGGCATGTACCTATAAGGTCTTATAATTATAATATGTTAAGCTGGAAGATGATTTTATATTTTTTATGTTTGTGTGTATATATATATGATAAATGGTAATGGTTTGAATCTTGTGAATAATAAGGTGTTGTGATATGCTTAAGGGTGAATTGGATAAGTAAATATGGCATGAAAGGTTGAGGCCTAATTGAAAATGATAAGTTTTGATATAGGTAAGTTGATATGGTGTGATAGAATGATAGGTAAGTGAAATGGCATGAAAATGTGGCAAATGGTTATGTTCCTATGACGACCCTAGTTGATTGGTGTAGTAAGCATAATGTGTATATAAATATGTAACTTGAATTTTGAATAGGTATGTGGTGTACCATATTAGATAAGAATTGACTGTGGTTGAATGGGATTTGATGATTGCATATATTTTGAATGTAGTTGGATATGTCAAACTATTTAGGTATTGTTCATTTGGTCATTTTGGAGATGCAAATAGCTTGAATTGGAGTTGGTTGGAAAGTTTGGTGCATAACTTATGTGGTATGGTATTGAGTCATATTGTGAAGCTTGAATGGAAAATATTTGGATGTTGAATTGAGATGTCCATGGATGTTTGAGTATTTGAAGATTCAAATTGAGTTATGCCATGTGTTAGTATCAAATTGTTGTGTAATGACTTGAAAGCTCTTGTACATTGATGAATGAACATCTTGGTATAAGTTATTGAATGGTTAAGTTGATTCATGACATTTTGATTGTTTTGGGTGTCATTTGAGGCATATTGGTATATTGTTTGAATATGGTATAAATGTGATAAATTGGAATGTGTTCTATTGAGTTTATGTAGGTTTTGAGTATGTATAATTGTGCAATTGAACATAGATTACGCTTTGTACATAGTTTGGCATGAAGTAGGCTAAAAATGTCATATATTGTGCCACACAGTCTGGCCACACAACCGTGTGCCACGTATGGGTTAGTGGCACAGCCGTGTGCCACGTACGGGTTAGTGGCACAGTCGTGTGCCACTAAAATATAGGGTGTATTAAAAGCACACGATTCTTGATTGTCACACGGGCTGGCCACATGCCCATGTGAATACTGTAGATTTGTTCATTGGGATTTCACACAGCTTCAAAGAGTTACACGGCCTGGATACATGGTTGTGTGATGTAACACCCTAACCCATATCCGCCGCCAGAATAAGGTTACGGAGCATTACTGGAAACTTAAAGCTTAAAACATTTGATTTTGAACATTTCATAAATAATGGCAATTATCAATCAAAGACATACAAAATGTCCCTTTTACGAGCCCTCAAAGCCATAGAAGCGCTTTAGAAACAATTCGGGACTAAATCAGAAACATTTAAAATTTCATAGAAAATGATATAATTTTTCTCACTGCGAGAGTCACAGGGCTGAGACACACACCTGTGTCTCAGGCCGTGTGGGAATTCGAAGTAGGGACACACAACCGTGTCCCAGCCTGTGTTTGTGCCTGTGTAACGTTCTGACTTGGTTCACACGGCCAAGACACATGCCCGTGGGCCGTGTAACTCTTGAAATGCAACCTTTTAAAAACTACAGGGGACACACAGCCATGTTGCGTGGTCGTGTGTCACACACAGCTAAGACACAGACCCGTGTCTTAGGTCGCGTGGACAAGAAATAGGGCATTTTCAAGCCAATTCTTTCACCCAAAACAAGCTTACATACATAAGCCATTTACACCTATATTCAAGCATTCAAAATGTACTTAAAATATGCATAATAAAACTAGATCATTATGGTATTTGTTCATACAACCAATATGCCATAAAGGCACCTCAAACACATACATTGATCATCCCTAAACTTGTACATATTTAACCATTTGTCAGTTGACTTGTTTCCATACCAAAACATACCCTAATTGACACATACCAACCTTACCATATTAGGTTCATGCCGTAGCAAATTAACTTTACCATTTGGACCACTTCTCTCATGTACAAAATCATATAAATGACACAAAACTAGCCATTACCAAATGGTTCTAACATATAATATATATACATACCAAAACGTGCCTTAAATGATCACTTTGCTAATATGCAAACCATCAAGGCATCAAAATAACCTAAGTTTCACAAATTCAAAGCAACATTTCATGCCAATATCACAAGCAAAACCATTTTGACCATAAAACCATGCATCAATTTGATCATATAACACCAACCATCAGCATCAAAGTGCCAAAAGCACACCAACCATCAAGGTATCAAAATAACCTAAGTTTCACAAATTCAAAGCAACATTTCATGCCAATATCACACACAAGCATACCAATTTTCCCATTCAAAACATATCATCACTAAACCATTTCAACATTAGCCATCAAGCCCAAAAATGTCAAAATGTCATCAATCATAAACCATATTTACAAGCCAAACATAATGTCCATATCATCAAACAGAAAACACCTATACATGCCATTATAACCATGTCTTAAAAACATCAAAATCTATCGATAAATTCAATGGATAGTATGATGGATCTCCGACTAGCTTCTAACCCGATTGAGCTTTCGATAATCTGTAAACGAAAAATAACTACGTAAGCAATGTATGCTTAGTAAGTTCGTATAAACTTTAAGCATAATATTCCATTTCAATAATAAACTTGAAAGAATAAACGTAATTCTATCCCAATGCTATAAGATTCATAAATCGATATGATCATCAACCCACAAATGAGTAAGTTCATTAATGTCACATACATTTATCATTCATAATATGATAGGATTTTATAGGACTTATAGATAATCATAAACTTTTCTATAAGATTATACACTTTTGAATCTACTTTCTTTTCATTCCGTTCCTAATGCTTATCATAAGCCTAAATAATATTATCAATTTCCAACTTAGTGTATCTATCCATGATATAGGTATATTCATTCATAGCATACGCAAACTTCTCACATATAGTACATCATTCAAACTCATTACTCCCTTTTCATCAAATTTCATTTCAACTATAAATTTACCATTTCATCACCTTTCCTCACCCGTTTAATATGCATAATGCGCAAGATAAATGCATAGTATCAACCATAACTACAAACTAGTGTATTTAAACATAGCTCGTCTGGAATCAACTACATAATCAACCATTGCATAAGAATTTACATACTTTCATTTTTTTTCAACTTTTCATGGACATAAGCACATTATCAATTGAGCACTTACCGTTTCAATGTATTTTATTAAGATTAAACATAATATAATTCAATCATAAACTTGGCACAAGCCCAAGCACCACCAACAACACATGTTAGCATAATTGAATATAATTCATGTGAACTTAACATAAATAATCATTATACTTGAGCATGATCCCATTGGATTTATCATCCTTCATAACATACCATGTTTCCCATGTATCATCATTTCAATAAGTTTCATACACACATGTCTTGGTTCATATTGAACACTTACCATTTCGTTTGCATAACACAAATTATATAAACATAACATTTACCATAGTAAAAAACTAGTGATTAAACACATAACTTAGCAATATCATCACATGGTAAGATGTGGTACATAAACATAGCATCACTTAAATCATACATTTCAAAACATGAATGTAACACCCCAATCCCGTATCCGTCGCCGGAATAGATAAAGGGGCATTACCAGTCTTGAAACTCATATCAGAACAGTAAATTTTTTTTTTGAACATTCCTTTAGATAAGTACTAAAGACAGTCAGGGATACAATTTAAACTTCTATAAGTACACATTCAAAAGATGCCATTTTCGCATGGCTTATATACATTAACCAAAATATCCTCTCACTACTAGTCTATTCTATACATGCCATAAGATAATCCAAAACGTAGCAGTACCAAACAGTGGATAGTGATAGTGTGACTAGTTGCTGATGATCCCCGAGCCTGTAGCTTCCAAATGAGATCTATAAAACAGAGGAAAAAAAGTACACGGAGTAAGCATTATAATGCTTAGTAAGTTTTAAGCAGTGTAAACAGATAACAATCAAATTATAACATAGTTGTTCGTATTTTTATTTCACTCTTCCTTCGGGCATACCATCCCTTTACCGAATATGCACATCTCATCATATATAATAGGCAGATAAATTCTCACTTGATAGTGACCTCTTATGATCATAGGTACATTACATATATTTTTTTTGACTTTCCACATTGACCAAATGCACAATAATCATAGAACAGTCTTATTGCTTTACTCACATGTGCATCACATAACGACCTTGTGATTTAGTCTAAATCAAACTTAAATATAATCTCAAAATACATACCTGACCAACTTAACGCGTTGAACGTATTTATTACCAATTGTTACTGTGAAGTTATATAATCTTACGCTTTACTTGAATCTTCAGCAAAACCTTTAGTTCGGGGCTTACCTGGACAAAATCTCCACACTTAGTCATCGGGTCTTTAGAGCTCGGATATAGTACGAGCACGAAGCCTACGGACATTAATCAGTGATAATATTCTCGCATAAAGCCTGCGGGGTTTTAACCCGGATATAGTACTGACACAAATGCCCTTCGGGACTTATCACATTTATACACTTTCACATCCATCACGTTGGCCACTCGGCCCTATCACATATATACACTTTCACATTCATCGCATCGGCCATTAGGCCTTATCACATATATACACTTTCACATTCATCGCATCGGCTATTAGGCCTTATCACATATATACACTTTCACATTCATCACATCGGCCATTAGGCCTTATCACATATATACACTTTCACATTCATCACATCGGCCATTAGGCCTTATCACATATATATACACTTTCACATTCATCACATTGGCCATTCGACCTTATCACATATATACACTTTCACATTCATCACATCGGCCATTAGGTCTTATCACATATATACACTTTCACATTTATTCAAATATACTTCACATACCACATATACTATCATGTACAGACTTGGTCTTGGCCGAATCTACATCCATCACTTTCCAATGAATAATTCAATTTTGCGCCATACTATCATTTCATATTCGAATACTCATAAACTTACAATATCACGATTTAGAATTCAAGTATGGGTTTAATCAATAGCTTATGAGCAACTAAAACAAGTTTTATCCATGTTAACAACAAAATCACATATTCACTACGAGCTGTTTTCCTGAGCAATGGTCACTAAATTATTTATAACCGGAGCTACAAGACTCCAAATCACTTGCCATTAATTTTCCCTGAATATAGACTCGTATATCTTTCATCCATAAATTTTTCAGAATTTTAGGTTTGGCCAATCAATACCAGATTTTTCTTAAAGTTTCCCCTGTTTCACTGTTTGACTAATCTGACCAGTCTTCACTACGAATCAAAATTCTCATTGTACAGAATTCAAAGTATGTTCTATTTGATTTAATTTGAAACTAGACTCATTAAGGAGTCTAAGCATATAAATTTTATCTTGTAACCATTTTTGTACAAATTATAGTGATTTTCTTAAAACAGAACAGGGGATTATGGAGTCATTCTGACACCGTCTCACACAACTTTAAATATCTCTTTATAGGAAATTCCTTTGCTTACACGGTCTCTTTTATAAGAAACTAGACTAATTAAGCTTTGATTGTATATTTTATTCAGCCTATAATTCCACACCAAACATTTATAGTGATTTTCTAAAATCACGTTACTGCGGCTGTCCTGAGCAAATTATTACAATTTGCTCTTAAATTTCCAAGTCCAAACACTTAGGAACTTACCATTTGAGTTTAAGACATATCATGGCCACATCATATCTTATTAAATCAACTCATTATATCCTATTATAGTTGAATTTACTCAACATTTAGTCACTTAAAACTTACCTCGGATGTGGTCGAACGATTTCGGCGGCTATTCGATCACTTTTTCCCTTCCCTTATCCAACTTTGGTCCTCTAAGCTCTTGAGCTTAATCTATACATTCACCATAGCTGAATGCCCTAGCTTCATTTCCATTTTCTTTTCTTTATGGTTTTCTTCAAAAATGCAAGAAAGGATGGATGTAACTTTGTTTTTATCACCATCTTCTATTATATTTCATTTTAATAAGCCAATTACTAAATTAATCTTTGTAATTTAATATCAAAACCTTTTAAATGGTGGTCCATTACCGTCCACTTACCTATGTAGTGGCCAAATATCATTTAATAATTATATTTCTTCTTTCTTTCTCAACATTTGGCAAGCACAAGGCAAGGATGTATGGCTTCCCCTTTTTTTATTTTAAAGTTTAAACCATTAACTATTATAATATAATATATAATGCATATATGGCTATTCAACCATCATCATGGCCGGCCACTTACATAAAAATGGGGAATTTGAAATACAAATCCCCATGTTTTAAGCCATGCAATATTTGATCACTACACTTCAACCTACCACAATTTTAATATTTTTCACATAAGTCCTTTTTAACTAAATTCACATAAAAATACTCAAATTAATGCATGAAACTTTCACACATGCATTTACTCACATTATAAACACGGAATATATCTTTTAATTTCTTATAGGACTCGGTTTCGTGGTCCCGAAACCACTTTTCGACTAGGGTCAGTTTAGGGTTGTCACAATAAATATTCATACTTTGATCATTGGTACATCATACCTTTCCATATTTTTCGTAATGAAGTCAATCGGAACCCTTACTGGAGCTCACACAAGTGTGCTAAATGATGGTCGAAATCATCCTTTTTCATATTCAATAAACACTGTAAAGACGTTTGAAAGCCCGGTACATGTTTCATATTGTGTCATAGTCCAACTATGGTCTTACATATGCACTACCATGACCTTGACATGGTCTTACGCTCATAGTGCCATAACCCGGTTATCGTCTTATCATTAGAATGTCATAGCCCAACTATGGTCTTGCATATATCTATACACTGCCATGGTCCAACCATGGTCTTACATCTGAAAAAGCCATAGCCTTGCTATGGTCTTACGTAAACGTTGCCATGGTTCAACCATGGTCTTGTACATTTTTATGTTGTGTTACCATAGTGTATTATTCGTTTCCTTTAAACTGACAAATTTGATTCACATGTATACAAAAATAGATAATAATTTATCGACATAGTAATTAATTGAACTAACCAAGTTACGAACTTACTTGGCTAAATTGTAGAAATGACAAAGTTTAGGGGCATTTTGGTAATTTTCCATTCTCCTCGATTTTCCACTCGATCTTGATCTAAATTAATAATTTCATTCAATTTATTAATTTAGATAGTAAAAAAACTTATTTTATGCAATTTAGTCATTTTTGACATTTTTACAAAATTACCCTTAACATTTTACTTTTATTCAATTTCATCCTTGAGCCTAAAACATGCAAATTAACCATTTTTATTGCCAATTCATATCAGATGAATTTTCATGGTACCCATTTCAGCCCATTTTTGCAAAAATTTCACATCAAATCCTTGTACTTTTACTATTTTAACAATTTAGTCCTTAATCAAAAAATTCATCAAAATTCCTTAATAAAATACTTTTAAATCTCAACCAACATTTCACATTCATCATTTAACATCTAAACTCACAAGGTTCATCAATGGAAACATTCAAAATCTTTAACAGTTTCAAAATCGAAGGTATGGGATAGTTGGACCTAGTTGCAACGATCTCAAAAACATAAAAATTATTAAAAATGGGGCTAAAACCACATACCAATTTAGAATTGAACTTGCCGAAACCTCCATGCATAAAAAATGGCTTCTTCCTCCATTAACAATCGATGGAGAAAGATGGTAAAAGATGATAAAGCCTTTTGATTTTATTTTATTTAATTTAATTGACTAATTACCATTTTACCCTTAAAAACTCAACCAAATTTCACCAAATGCCAAGCCATGTTCATCCACTATCCTCTAAATTGGTTTAATTACTACTTTAGGCCCTCATTTCATGCTTTTATATCCTTTAGATACTTATAATGCTATAACTATTAAATTTGACATCTTTTACAATTTAGTCCTTTTTAATTAATTAACTATCGAAACGCTAAAATTTTTTAGCGAAACTTTAATACCACCTTAAAGACACTCCGTAAATATTTATAAAAATATTTACGGCTCAGTTTATAGAAATGAGGTCCCGATACCTCATTTTCTAAAACCACTTGACTTTAGGGTCTTACCACTTGAACTTTATAAATCACTTATATAACATAAATTATCAAATTGAAAACCTTTTTAAAACTATATTTAACTCGTAAATATTAAATAATAATATTTACAAACTTATTGAATTTGGTGGCTTTGAAACCACAATTTTTGATACCACTGAAAAACAGGCTGTTACATGTGACCCCTATTTTGCATGTTTGCCTTTATCTTTTGAAATGTTATAATTTAATCCTTATTTTTTTCTTAGGTCAACTCTAGAGCTTAAGTAAGCTCATATAAGACTTGGTAAAAGTTTTAAATGGTATTACATGATTGAAATGATTGAAATGTTGGAAAAAATGGATTTTTTGGAAGCTTTGAGGCATATTCTCAATTAGTAAAGATGGAGATTTGAATCATAAAATTTTGTTTTTATATTCTATTCTATGAGACCTTTACAACGGTATATCATATTCTCAAAATGGTTGAGTGATGAATGAGAAATTGATGCTCAAAGTAAGCCACTTGTGAATTATGTTAAGGAAAATGGAAAGCTTAGTCGCACATTGGTTAGATATCAAGTGTGGAATATGTTTATATATGCGAACCGACTTGGTGGTTTTTGAATGAATAAACTAATACTCCCTATCGCGTGCAAGGGGGTGCAAATCCAAACCCGTAGGGGTTGGGGGCGCACCTGCATGACGTAGGTGACGCGAAATGTCTGGACTAGTCATGTCTTTTAGGCCTGTGGATATTTTAGCCCAATACGTAATCTTATTTTTTTCCTAACTCAATAGAGTTTATCTATTTGGAATTAAAATGAGTTAATGACTCCTTAATTCACGGATACATTATTGGCTTCATTAGTCAAAGATTTCCAAAAGTTCTTCATTTGAACTTTATTTAAAACCAAATAATCTGTAGGAAAATATATACACTAAATTTTCCAAAATATCACGAGATCTTTTCCCTACATATTTTTCAAACTATTTTCGATGATAGAAGAAGGCAAGGCTATTGTTCGTTGATCATTGTAACTGTGCTACTACCTACTCATCTTGTTATTGTATCCTAGGAGACAGCCGACCAACGTTTCTTCAACACCAAAGGAGCGATCGAATCTGTCCTAAGGAAACTATGAAAATGAGCCTCAACTACCAGTCTGTTGTCCCTACCTACCTACGAGTATAATATTTCGATCCAGTTTTTATTTCTATTCTTTTCTTATTATATATACACATATTTATATTGTTCTCATTTGATCTTGTGATTTAAAATAAATATTTTATTTTACTGTTTATTTTACTAACGTGTGTGCAACATTAAGTTAATAAATGGTTTGATTCGAATTAGTGGTGTAATATGATGTGATGAAATGCAACATAATTGAATACATATTAATATTTATAGATGATTATGGATAAAAATTAAATTGCCTATGAATGGCCATGGTAAGTTAGTACGTACATATATTGAATATTGGAACTTATATGTATATAAGCATGTTATATTGTATTGGATAATGTTAGAATATAAAATTTGATAATGAAATTTAACATGAGCTGCAATTGTGAGAGATTATGCATAGTGAGTTATGATTCGGAAGGTTGGTATGAATTGGGACGAATTAATCTACTCGATTTGGAATATAGTATGCTAACATGTTATACTCTTGAACTAGTTTATGGAACTTATTTAAATGAAATTAAGCAGAATAAATGATGTTCTTAGTAGTATGTTTTGCAGAGGTGTAATTATTGAGTGTTTTTATTAACTTATTCGTGTTGATATTGAATTTGTAGAAATACCATTGTGTTGATTACTCAGTGTACAATTTGTTTTCTGTGCGCATGTTAGGATATATTCAAGATCCTAAATTTCGATTTCAGCGTTCATAGAAAATCTCGAACTCAACAATGTTGCTGTATTTATGTTTTTTAATAGTTTGGCATGTACCTATCTAGTTGAGTCACTGTTAGTATATCTTTATGTTTACATGAACTTGAGTATCAAATTAGTATTTATTTAATTTAATTAGTAGTATTATTATTTTCTCATAAGTAAGTTATTTGAATTGTAATGTCTATTCATATATCAATTAATTGTAGTTGCTCTGGCAACGAATGTCGCACACTATAGCTCAGACCCGGTGATTGAGTCGGGTATGGGGTGTTACAAGAAAAATGCTCGTGAGTCACCAACAACTGTCAAGTTTAGATTAGGGGATGTAAACAATTTATTACCAGTTGAAGATTTGAACTTGAAACTTCCAGGAGATGATTGCCTTATATAACTAATTGCAGAGAAAGTAAATCATTACTTTCTCAAATTGTTTTCCCCTAAACTTTATCATCCATTGAATTCTTTCTGATCCCTAATTTCTCTTATTATTCTTCCTCTTTTCACATCGGAGTAATTTTATTTTCTTGACTAGAATGCAACCCATCCCAAAGGTAATCCTTTATTCTCCAACTCTTTAAATTTTTAGGTTTCATTAGATGCTAGAGTTAGGATAGGTACGGTGGATAGAGCTAGTGGTCGTGGTGGCCGAAATCAGAGGGGTCGAGGTAGTAGGTTTATTGTAGAAGGTGGCAAAAGGCCAAGAAATTGCAGGGCTGGTACGCCAGCCGAATCTCTGTTTTATAGTTGCACAACCACCCAAGAGGAGATGATTAAACTCTTGGCAGCCAGGGGAATCAGGCTGCCCAACTTTGCCTACGATTTCAAAATGATAGAAGGGGAATGTCGATTGAATGATTCAAATGACGGGTTTATCCTCCCACTATACTTGTTAGAGGCAGGCTTCCACCTTCCTTTACATCCTTTCTTTTGTATGGTGTTGAACAATTACGGAATAGCACTAAGACAACTTGCTGGCCTTTCTTGGTGGACACTAGTGGCATACTTCATTGATTGCAGCAAGCATTGCGAGCCTCCCTTCATTGGCGTATTCCAACATATTTACCAGTTAAAGGTCATCACCTAAGGGGCCTCGGTTATAATGGTCTATTTCTATACACGTAAAGGCCACAAACCCATTATTCATAACTAGACTTCAAATCTTCACTTGAATCGCCAGAAATTCATAAGGGTAAAGAGGAAAATTGATGGCAGATTCGGCTTTCCCAATAGGTGGTCCATCCCTCAAGAATCCACTTGTCTCCAGCATCAAGTATTCAATTCTAACATCTCCAAGGCACAATATGACGACAAAAGTTGGGCCGTACATTGAGGCTGGAAAAACTGCTGACAGTTAAGAACATCTTTTAATATTGTTTAGATGGACAAAGCCCCGATAATGGTGCAGGGATGAGACGATGGTGGTGGGGGGTGGGGAGTGGGAGATGGATGGGGCGAGGGGGGGTGAAGGGTTTTAAAACTAGGATCAAGTTGAGAACATTTGTAAATTTTAAAGGTTAATTTTTAAAATTATGATTAAATTGATATAATATATAAAAGTTGAGCGCTAAATTTGTTGTTATACCGGTCTTTTTAAATACTACGTAGCTTATTGTTTGTAGTTTTGATGAAAGAAGCTTAAATGACCGGACTATGTAATGTAAGTACTTAAATTATAAATTTTTTTATTTTCAATACATAAAATAAATTTTTTTAATAGTTATTTACCTAAATTAAATTATATTTTAGTTTACAAAGCCGAAACTATACGTTTAAGATGAAAATTTTAACTTTCACCATAGTTTACGGCACGACAAAGCTTTTCAAAAGTTAAATGGAAACCGTAATGCTAAACTAACCTAAACGGAGGTTAGATTGAAAAAGAGCAACTGTACTCAATTCTTCTCTTGCACTGCCATTTGCTGCCCGGCTATCTTTTCTACAAATCTCTGACTATCTGTTTAGGGATTTTGGATCTCAACCATAGTTCAATCATGGTAACCCTCCATATTTCTTTTTTCCTTTATTTATTTTTATGGGTTATTCATCTTCTCTCTAATTTCAACAAATTCAACAAAAAATTTGGTAGCCTTAAGCACCAAGGATATTTTGTTCAATTCAATGGAATGGAGTTCATGATTCACTTTTGAATTCCGATTAGCTTTTGAATTTTCTCCTGCGTTTGATCTTATTTATGTGATTTATGCTGGTTTGCATCTTTGATTTTTTTTTTCCTTCTTTAAGGTTCTTCTACAACCAGACCCCTTTCTTAATGAACTTACGAGCATGTTTGAGCGAAGCACTGAGACAGGCTCTGTTTGGGTTACTCTTAAACGATGTAAGAATTTCTCGATTTCTTTAGGTTTGGGGAACTTGAATTTCAAGCAATGGGTTTGGATTTCAGGAACATGTAAGTTAATTGATTTGCTGGGAATTTGAAATTAGTATTGATATTTGAAATTCATGGCAATCATGACAATTTTTACACATAATCTATGCATTTAATTCTCACAATTTATACTGAACCACAGGTTGAGTGATGAAAGACTTGTATCATGTTTTCGGTTAACACCATTCTAGGGTTCAATTCTTGGACAATCCCTACTCCTTCCATTATATATATATATATATATATAAAGAATCTCACATTTATTTAACAAATGAAATTCAAATCTAAAATTTGAAATTCTTGTTCCCAACCGCAGCGTTATCTTTTTCTTTTGGGATGTTTTCTATATCGGATATTCATTAATGCTCTTAGATTCTCATGTTCAATAGCATCTTTAAAATCGAAGGCTCAAAGGAACAAAATGAAGACTGCTGAACAACCCATTGAATATCGATGCCTTGTTCGTGCAACTAATGGAAAAAAGACAATTTCTACTTCGGTATGCCCTTTTTTCCTCAGTGTTTAGTTTGATATTTGGTTTAGAAATGGATGAAACTATTATTTTTAATCAAACCTTGTGGGATGGATGCATTGGTTGAGTCAGTGTAATTGCTATTAAGTATGAGTATTTGTTTTTGTATGCGCTAATAAACCAATGGCAATCTTCACGGTAGAGTAAGATATTTCCATTGCAGACTCCTTTCGGAGCTTGTAATTCCAGTATGATGAATTATGTAACACCAATGATAGGTCCAATATGCAGTATGCCTGATGTTGTATGCTGGATTGCTCTTATATACGAGTCTTTGTTCTTGTATGTGGCAAATAAACTCATTATGACCTCTTGGGAGAGTAACACATATCCATTGCACTCTTGATTGATTGGATTGGATTAATCACTTTGCATTATATATATACTTTTTCTTCATACGAAGAGAAACGTAAATGTTAGCTGTAACCTGCTAGGTGATGACAAAAAGGCTTCCAGTAGAATTTATGTGCTTTTTACAAGAACTGTGTTCTTACCTGATATCTAATAGTTTAGGGTTCAATCAGAAAACTGGTTCTTTGCTTATATGGCCCTAACTAGTGCATGGTAGGCTCCCAAATGATCGATGCTCATATTTTCTGTTGAAACTTGAAAGGATGTCGGGAATGAAGATGGTCTTTAATCCATCTTGACTTGGGTGCAAGTGCTGGATACTGATATGCAGACATGGGTATATTCAGTTTTTTACTAGGTTTTTGACTTGACTTGTATCCTTGTACCCATATCTATATATGCATTCAACAAGTGTTTGTCATACATCAAGATGCGACAGACCATTATGGTAGATGATCCCTTGTATAATTTTCTCACGTTTTTCCTTGAAATGTAAAAATTTGCAAGAAATATCATTGTACAATGTAACCCAAAGATTTTTCATATGTAAAATACAAAACAGGAATGATTCCTTAATAGCATTCAAATGGAAATTGTTACTTGTGGAATGAGCTATTTGTTACATGCAAGCTGAAATCGGGTGGTATTATGGAGGCAATAGTAGTCTATTTATTCTTGTGAAGTCTATCAATTCTCGAACTGACCTTGTTCTAATGTGTTTTTGTTGGTAAGGTGGGAGCAAAGGATCACCAGCGTTTCCAAGCTTCATATGCCACCATTCTTAAGGCCCACATGACTGCCTTGAAGAAAAGGGAGAGAAAGGACCGGAAAAAGGCTGCGGAGGATAAGAAAGAAGGTGGTTCAAAGAAGCCGAAAAGGGCTTGAAGGGCTTTACTCTTTCCATTGCCTTCAAGCTGTTATCATCACCTAGAAAATGCTTAGGTTCTTTGTTTTTTCTTTAAAAAAACCAAAAAAAAATTTCTTTCAATTTATGCTCATTACAGTGATTACACTTGGAATTTTGCTTGAATGCCCCTTAGGTGTGACTTCAATGGTTCCTTCTTTTATTTTCAATAGGTTGATAAATTATATGAATTTACAAGAGATTTTGGTATTTTGCCTTTAATCTTCTCTACAAGTCGGATTGTACGGACAGTTACATCAGTCCTGTCCCTAGATACCGGATCTTAAATGGATTACTCCATGAATCTGATATTTTGTGTGGATGTTGGTTAGGATATTTCATGTATGGAAGTGGAGACATATATGATCTAGCGAATTATAAATTTGAGAATATAAAATTATTTAAGTGTTTGATTGAGTTATGAGTTAATTTGATATTAATTCAGTTTGGAAAACTATTACATAGTCAAATCTTAAAACAATTATTATGGTGTTTTGATTTTTATGTATAGGATCTATGAAAAAGTAAATTAAACATATCTATGATAGGATTAGACTTTTAAGACTTTTTTTTATATTACAATACTTTGAAAAAGAAAATGACAATGGCTGAACTCATGTTTGATTTCATATTGGATCAAGCTAGAAGGGGTCATTCAAGCTTATCTCAATAGATTTTATGTTTATGTATGGATTCTTATGTCATTATATTTCATTTACAATAGGTGTAAGAGTTTTTTTTTATTTACATATCTCTCGTTATTTAGAAGTCTATTGATATATTTTCTTTTCTTTTTTCTTCTATTGAATGGAGAAATAAATAAATTTATATAAAAATAAAATTACTCGTAAATAAACACTTTTTCAGAAAATGACTTGAGCTTTTTAAAATGATAAGTCAATTTATAGGAAAAGAGATTTATTTTTCATTAACCTGAAATTTATTTATTTTTGTAAAACAAAGACTTTAACATATTAATCAATGTCTTACTATTATTATATATATATTTTATATAATTTTAGTTTTCCACTAATGTCATGTGTTATTAATATCATTTATGTAGGATGGTAAAAAAGTCAAATCCAATCAGGCATTTTGAGTAGTTTGGACCATGAATTAGTTAAATGAGAAGAAGAATGAAAAATAATATTAAATTAATGAAATTCAAAATGGTTATATATTGCTAAAATTGTTGAAAAATTAGAATATCTGATTGAATTCGACTTTTATGAGATAGTCATGGATGCATAAAATCTTGATTTCAAAGCAAGAAGGGATGCAATTCATTAATTTGTTGACCCAATCCACCATTTCAAAGGTCAAACTAATCTTTTCTAATTAAAAAACTACATTTTAAAAATCAATCAATTTTCTTATACATTCCTTCATATATAATCTTGGTATTTTAAAAATATTTTTTATATTCATTTTCATTTTCAAAATTATTTCTTTTCTAATATTCAATTTTCAAAATTTACAACTTTTTTTTAATATCCATAATTTTTAATCGCAAGTTTTAATTTTCTTTTGTCTTAAATTATTTTGGATTACAATATTATCTTGTGATTTAACTTGAAGAGAATGCCATTTTGATTTGTTAGATCATAATAAATTTTTTCAAGATTATTTCATTTTAATTATTTTTGAAATTTTAATTGTATAAATTTTTATTTATTTTAATTTAGTTTTTTTTATGTTAAATGAGTTTTCACCATATTAATTTTTATTAACTAATTTTTCTATGCCACTGAATTAAGGTTTAAGATTTTAGAACAATTGAATACTTCGTCACAATATTTGCTCTTAGTGATCACCTTAAGTTAAACTTCTGTCACTGTAAGTATTTTTAGTATCGACTACCTTTCGCCAAAATTTTCGAAAATAAATAATTCCTCGTAATTATTTAAAAAAATTCATCGTAAGATTTACTTTTAGTGACGAGTATATTTTCCGTGCCAGTAACTATGAGGGGTTTGGAGGAAGAATTTAATTTTCGGTTAATGCTCACTTTGGCTCTAAACTATATCAGTTTTCATATTTTAATACTTGAAGTTTTTTTTTTCACTTTGTACTTAAGCTATTATTTTTTAAAATAATTTAGCCCACGACATAAAAAAAAAGACTGACACGTGACGCTAATAGAATGTGCCACATCACATTCTTTTATTTTTTTAATATTATATAAATTAAAAATAAAACAACATATAAATAATTTACATTTTCAAAAAAAATTCAAAGCTTTTCAAAAATAGTTTTAGGAAAATCTAATATATAAATGTAAAATCTAAAAAAATTGGAATAATATATAAAAAATTCAAAAAATTACGCAATTTAAAAAAAAGTTTAAATTTAAAAAAATTACAAAAACCTCAAAGTTTTCAAAAATATATATTTTAGAAAAATTGTAATTTTTTTTGCAAAACACCCCAAAATATATCATAAATTTTAAAACTTAAAAAAATTATATGAAAAACTTAAAAACTGAAAAAGTTTAACTAAAAATATATAAATTCTAGAAATTGAAGTTTTAAAATGTTTAACTCAGTAATTGAAAAAAAAGAAATATCTATATTCTAGAAAAATGTAATATTTTTAAAAAATGCAAAATAAAAAAACTCAAAAATATATAATTTCTATAAAAATTCTTAGTATTTTTAAAATATTAAAAGTTCAAATAAAAAATTGGTCAACACTGGTCAATGTCGACCAACGATGGTCAACATCGATTCTAACCACTTGACAAATTCTTAGAGGCGCCACATTTTTAAACTCGGGAATTCTCAACTTTCTTATCCAAGCCCATGGCTTGCACAATCATCTTTTCTTTTTCTAGCTAGACCGGCAAATACTTTAAGCTTATGCAAAACTAGCTGAAATTAGAGTTCATCTCTCATTCCTCGAAGGAAATGCTTGCAACTCTCATATTCAATTGGCACAAATTCGAGAGCATACTTGCTAAGTCGCAAGAGCTCTCGCTCATAGTCGAATACCGGCATATAACCTTTTTTCAACATCATAAATTCTTGCTTTTGATCTTCCAGATACAATTTATTGACATATTTATTTTGAAATTCGGACAGGAAGAATGTCTAAGTAACCTGATCAACTGGCACATGTCGGGTGACTATTAACCACCACTGATATGATTATTCCTTTAGAAGAGATACCACACAAGTGACACACTCAGGCGATGAACATTCTAGCTGTTAGAGAACTTTCTCAGTTGACTCCAACCAGATTTCAGCTGAGGAAGGATCAACACCTTTCAACCCTTTGAATTTAGTTGCTTCATGCTTTCACAACTCATTTATTGGGGATCACTAGGCTACAACTATTGATGCGGCTTGCAAAGCAGCTCCCGTTACCCTCTAGAGTACATCTGCTATTGTGCAGAGTGATTCTTCATCACCTAAACTTTCACGGTGAGGTCTATTACCTTATTTCATTGAGCACCGACTTGATCAACATAGTGTGCTTCGATCTCTACTCGATTCTCACCCTTAATGGAGTGGTCGCTGTTGTTAACTAATTCTTTAACAACATTTCTCGATTCGTCAGATGATTTTCAACTATAAAACAAAAAAAAATATAATCAACATCCAAATCTCGACTCAGACTTGACTTGAAGTTGGCATGTACCTATTGATTCTATTGATTCATTTCATTTTTGCATCAGACTTCAGGACTAGTATAAACCAATTCACGTGATCTTTCGCATGCTGTCATTTTTCACATTTCATATACATATATATACATAGTATACCAATTTCAATCACATTTGATATCAATATTCAATTAGTCAGTTTACATTTTATAACCCCTGTTAACTAGACATGAACTCAAGACGGATACACAAATCTATTTTACCCTATCACCCTGGGTTGCCCGACAACAATGGCTTTTTCTATTTGTCAGTACTGGTCATTCTACCACCTCGGATTGCCCTACAATGATGACTTTTCTATCTGTCAATACTGTTCATTCTACTACTTGGGTTGCCCTATAACGATGACTTATAATCATTATACCTATGACTAGGGGTGAGCATTCGATTGAATTGAGTTGATTCGAGTGAAAAATTTTGAGTTAATCGAGTTGATGAGTCCTATTTTATCATTCTAATTCAATTTGAATTTTTTTCAAATTGAGTTGAGTGAAATGAAATTCAAGTTGAATCAAATCGAGTGAAATTTTTCATGTTAAATTAAAAAAATTAAGCATGTCAAATTAAAAGCTTACAATATAACTAATTCAATGTTAGAGCACAAAAATTTGAAACCATATATATTTGAAAACATTTTCAAAGCAAAAAAAAAAAAAACTTTAGTATTATAAACTTGAATCATTAATTAACTTATTTAAGTCCCCAAAATTATTATTTTAGAAAATTTTTAAAATTTTAACTTTCTTTATATATTCTTAAGAATTGTTTTAAATTATTATAATTAAAAAATAAATTTGAAATTTCTATAAATATTTTGAATCTTAAAAATTATTTTGAATTTTTGAAAATTATTTTGAATCTTTTTTTTTGTAATTTTTGTTGAGAGAAACCAATTTGCTCATTTTCAAAATTGATATGGAGCAAAAGGGTATTTAGACCAATCTATTATTCGAATTATTCGAGTTATTCGAATTTTAAAGTTCAACTCGATTTGAACTCGGAACTTGAATTACTTATTCATGTTTATTCAAATAACTTAATTCAATTAACACAAAATTTGATTTTTTTTCGAATCGAATTGACTTTTGCTCACACCTACTTGGGACGTTATGGCATGCCAACTATATTTGAATCTACCTAAATAGCTAATAAGGTAATCAATGTTTCAATTGCATATTATAAATTGATTCACATATCATGTAACACCCCAATTCCTAATAACCTAAAATTTAGGACGATTAAAGGACTAAATTGAAAGAGACCGCAAGCTGGCGACCTATATTGGGAGAAACAGGAAAGCTAGAAACCGAATTGGACATGGTTGATATCCAATTCCGGTTCGGTTAGGATGGAATGTAACACCCCTAACCCGTATCCATCGTCGGATTAGGGTTACGAGGCATTACCAAATAGAACACAGCTCAAAACAGTCATTCATTGTATTTCATGCTTCATAAATCAATTACATTAATACACTTATCCTATGCAAATTTTGAAGCTTAATACTACTATATTCATATCGTTCGTATATTAAGATTTTGTTTCAAGCTTATAACATCCGAAAACATATATCGAGCATATCACAAAACATACATTTCATAAACTGAATATCAAACAAATCACTTCAATACAAGTGTATATTAAACTTAATAATCAATATCACACGGCTTATAAACCAAAGCACATTCGGCATAAGAAACTTCACTAAATGGTCAAGCATAGAATTTTAAACATGTGCACATTTTACGTAATCAATATGAACCATTTAAAGAAAATGCATAATTCAAATCATAGTATACTCAACTTGCAATTTCATTAACCAAGCCAACCCACATATATTTAGCCATTCATCTCATGATCTATTCGACTAGCATATTAATCAAGTTAAATTATCCACACAACATACTAGACATATATATATTATAGATAGACAAGCATCATTTCAAAACCAAATATACCTCTTCTCTTATCACAAGTTTATGCGCATATGACCATATCAAATTGAATCAATTTGAGTACAAATAATAACTAAAAGTTCACCCAATTCGCATGCTAATTACCATGCCTAAAATATATACACATAACCAATCAATTAATAACATATAAATATTCGGTCAACCAAAATAACTTCTATACATAACACTTAAACTATAATCGTTATTTGCCATCCTAATCTGAACTTAAATAACTAACCATTCAAGCAAAATTTATGCACATATTTATCACCACAAACCTAATCAAGATATCCAAACCAAAATTGATCTTATTATAGACATATACATCTATTAGCTAACATGACATATGCATATATATATATTCAATTTACCTATCTTTAGCCGAACATGAATGTGCATCATTTACTAATTCTAACCCTATTTATAACTCAATTATACATCAATCTATAAGTCTATAATTAGCCGAACCAAATACTAATTCCACAAATCTTAGCAAAATCATCACATAGTATTTGAAACCACACCAAAATAATTTATCAAATAATCAAGTAGCATATTCATTTCTTATTTCACCAACCGTGCCTAATAGACAATTACAAACAATAACATAAACTTTACTTAACCAATATAACACATATCATTAACCGAACATACATTCATCCTTTATCTCATTACTAAACCGAATTTATAAGACCATCCATCACAAGCATTTATGAACATTAGTTAATTCATAAATCATTCATGACATTACTCATGCCAAATCATATACCACACACATATGCTATGAAACTTAATTCCCAACATGAGCTTAAACCATGACCAATAATGCATAAACGTAAGCATCATTTCTAGCCATTTTCGCATGGCTTAAATTTATACAATTTCAAAACCAACCAAAACAAATGCTAGCCTACACATGCCATAAGTTCATAATTCAAGCTACCAAAATAGCGTTCGATAGTGTGACAGATTTCCTTGACGATCTCTGAGCTCGCAACTAGCTTCCAAAATCTAAAAAAAAATACACCGAATGAACACACAAAGTAAGCTTAGAAAGCTTAGTAAGTCATAAGCAAATAAAGTATAATAAGGAAATTAACAACTTATTTCTATTTGGCCTAATATAACTAAACTCATATATATATATATAGTCACCTTTCACAAGTTATTTCACATGGTCACATAATTGCCTCAAAACTTACCTCTTCATTTGAATCTCATATAAACATAAAACATACATGAATTATTTAATCCAAACTCATATTCGATCTTGCTTATATTTTCCCGTTAAACCACTCGGATTCATTAAGGATATTCGGATAGCTCAACAACTCGTACAATGCCATTGTCCCAAACGTGGTCCTACATGTAATCAAATATTGATGTCACTATCCCAAACAGGGTCTTACACGAAATCATATAAGACGCCAATGTCCCAGACATGGTCTTACACGTAAATCTCAAATTGATACCAACGTCCCAGACATGGTCTTACACGTAATCACATACCGAAATTTTGTGTCATGACATATGTATCCTAACTATTCCTATGGTTCGTACGGCGCTTTTGGACGTCGTAATTCGATCAATTCATGCTCGTAACAAATCATTCCATGCTAAACTCAATTCGGCAATGTAGTTATACATACATACAATTCAATTTGACTGTGTACATAACAAATACATTCAATTTAATCATAATTTATTCACTTATGAACTTACCTCGTACGGAGACGAATGGACCGGGATGACTATTCGACAACTTTTGATTTCGCCCGATCTAAATCCGATTTCCTATTTTTCTTGATCTAAATTAATACCAACTTGACTTGTTTAATCATATATTCATTCAAATTCATCCAAAAATACATAAATGAGCAATTTTCACTTTAGCCCCTAACATTTCACATTTTTCACAATTTAGTCCCTATTTCACAAAACACAAAATATTTAAAATTTCACCACACCCTAGCATAGCCAAATTTTACTAAGGTCCCTAGCAGCTCAATTATTTCATTTATTTCACATTTTGACCCCTATTTTCAAATTTCACAATTTAATCCTTAAAACACATTTTTACCAAAAATCATTTAATTAAACATGATAATCTAACAACTTATTTTTATTTTCCATCATCAAACAACAAAAACAACAATTTCTCATCAATGGAAAATAAAAAAATACACAACCAATTCAAAAATTCAAACATGAGCTAGCTAGTACTTGAAGCAACGATCTTAGAAACGTAAAAATCATCAAAAATCGAGCAAATTACATACCTCAATCAAGCAAAACCAAGGCCGAACCTAGCTTGTTCTTTTTCTTTTGTATTTTTGTTAAAAGAAGAACAAATATGCATGGTTTTTATTTTATGTTTTATTATATTAACATATTTAACTAATTTACAAAACTAACCTTAATGATTTTTAATGATAAAAACTTATAATATAAACCCATTACCGTCCATACATATTTTCAATGGTTAAAATACCACATAAGGACTCCACATTAAAAGAACACATCAATTTTGCACCTAATCAATTAAACCATAGCTTTTACATTTTTCGCGATTAAATCCTTTTTATAAAATCGAGCACACAAACGATAAAATTTTCACACGAAACTTTCACACATATTAATTCACATACTGTAAACACAAAAAATAATTTTAAAATATTTTTCTGACTCAGATTCGTGGTCTCGAAATCACTGTCCGACTAGGGTCTAAACCAGGCTGTTACATGAAACTAGCCGGTTTCTTTGTGGGAGACATAATGGTTGAGAACGCACGATTCTCATAAGGTTGGAAGAAGCACGGGAAGGGCTATAAATAGTTGGAAAATGACTTTCGAAGGATGATTTTTTTCTCGGTTCTGATTCATTTCTTTTGCTCTTCATCTTTTTCGGTAGCTCGAAAAAGGAGTAGCCATGGAAGGTTCTGCATGGAGCAGATATCATGAGTATGAAGCTAGAAAAGTAGGGAAACCAGCAGGTGGGTAAGGTTCTTAACCTTTTTGTCTACGTAGGTTAAAGTTAAGAACATCAGAACTATTTTGAGAGTTTTGTATGTTTATAGAAAATGGGTTTAAGTTAAGAATGTGGAGTATAATCCATGGTTATTTTTGGTTGTAAACTACTGACTAGAGGATGGAAGCTCCGGTGCTCGAGAAAAAAGGATAAGCCATGGATATTATAAGGATTTAGGTGAGTTCTAAACTCAAAACCTACTATTATGGTTTACGCTGTTTAAGTATGCCATGGTTGCATAAGCATGAACCATGATAATATGAGTATGCATTGCATGAATGTGGGAAACCTTAAGGGCTAGAGGAAGATAAGATGGGAATGAAGAGAGAACCCATTAGTTACTGTCTCAAGTAAAGCTCCAGAACTTACGGAGGGAAACTGCAGTGTTCGAGCATTAAGGTTAGGTGGTGTAAAGGAGGTAATGGGAGGAGGATTTAAGAAATGAAATTATGGAATGTTATTTACCGTGATAGCGGTATCGACTGGTCCTTTGGGGTGACACTATGACGACTATATATGGCATTAGACTAGAGATGAAAGAGGCTATAGCAGTCTGGTATGTAGTACGTAGTGTAAGACCATGGATGAA